>NC_091782.1:28720686-28814989 GCF_029378745.1 Bos indicus | reverse complement strand
ATCTATTAATAATTGTTACTAAATATCTGGTATTTAATTAATTTTTGAAAAATTGATCCTTATTATAATTTTTTAATTTCCTGGCTCTGCTGTAAATTAATTTAAGTGTTCATGCTTGTATTATTAAAGGATACTGCTCTAGAGCTTGGTTTAGGTCAATTAATAGAAATGTGTGATAAAATTAAAATAATAATACAGAGAATCTCTTAGTTTAAAATGTTCAAGTTCTAATTCACAGAGAAATATTGATTTTGTAGTTTGATACAAAAAAGAAGCTAACAAGATAAATTAAACATGACTTTCTAAAAATGAAGGTGAGGGTGGTTCAGTGGCTAAGACTCTGCACTCCCAATGCAGGGGTCCTGGATTCAATACTTGGTCAGGGGTCTAGATCCTGTATACTGCGACTAAGATCTGGTGCTTCCAAATAAATAAATATTTTAAAAATAAAATAAAAAGCAAAAGTAAAAATGAAGGAGAGTATTGTATATTAATCAAAACAATAAACTTCATTGATTGCCCTTGTCTGTATACAAATACATATTTGAATTCTAAGTTTGAAAGGATGCTTATTTGTATTTTTGTTTTAATTTCTGTCTATTCCCTCTGTGACCTACTGTGGATATTTTCAGTAGAAGGAACAAATATGTTGGATAAAGGGTTAAATTCCCATACTATAGTATTTCACTTTACCAGAATCAAATGAATTCTCTAATGCAAACAGCACTGTCAAGAGAGGGACCCTAAAATCCCATTGTCTAACCCATGTTTTCCATCACTGCTTATCTCTTCCTTCACCTTTTTCAATCTTTCCTTCTATTTTTGAGGTGGTAAGAGACCAACTACTAGACTAACCCATGCTGCTTATTTTACTTAACAAATGTATTTTTAAAACTTGAAATAAAATGATAAATAAAACAGAAATTGATGTGTAAGTCAGACTTTGACCCTATGTTTCTGTCCTTTATTAATGAAGAATCAGTAAGCCAGCAGAGGGCCATTCTGAGTGATGCTGAAATACCTAAAATAGCAGCAGCTCCTTGGTGCACACACACTCAGCCTGCCATTCATAGCATGGGATGAGAGTTCAATTTCTCCCTCCTTTGGAATCTCACAGCTCATTACACTCCACGTGCCCACTTACGTAGTCTCTCATCTAAAGAACAAGGCATAGAAAATGTATCTCCAAGAGATGTAGAGCTATATAGCTAAGCAATTTAAAAACTGCTTACTCACCTGTGATCAAAAATACACCAAAAGTGCAGAGATCACAATTCAAATTGTAGACCCTAGTGTAGAACAACTTTTATGAACACAAGGAAGTGACAGATATTAACTGACCCTGGAAAGTCTGTGCTATTGAATACAGGGTCTTCTACCTGAATGCCAGGAGCATCCTCAACTCCTGAAAGTCAGCGCAAGGAACTGGAGTGGGCAAGGACATGCTCCCTGGATGCAGAAGGTCCCTGTGTTTTGTGGACTCTTCTAAGGACCCTAGAGACACACGTCTGAGGTCCAGAGACTCGCTCCTTCCAACTCCTGCCTCAATCCCTAAGCATCTGCTTGTCTTCCAGCGCCTCTGTTGCCATTGCAATTCTGCTTCTGGAAGTCTCATGTGAAATCAAAACTGTTCCAGGTAGACTCTTACCTTTTGGCCCACAACTGACCAATGAGAATCATCTTGCAGCCTTTGCCCATTATTAGAAGAAAAGCCGTTTTCTGGTTTTTTGTTCCTCTACCACATTATCGTATATTGGTCCTTGAACTCTACAATTCCAGTGGTACAATCGAGCTCTTTAACTTGTTCTCTTTTTTCCTCTCAGCTGAAGTTAAGGGGAAGCACCTTTCTGGGACTGGGGGAGGCTTACTTAACACCCCAGTTCTCACCAAAGAAATCCTCTTTAGCCACAGAATCAATTCTGTAACTATGTACTTCTTTAGTGACCTAGCACCTTGCTTTTGGATATATTTGTCTCAGCTAAAATGGAAACATAATATTTTAACATCCTGCAAGATGTGTAATGTATTGATATGTAGGTTCCAAGAGGTTTGTTTTGTTTTTTGTTTTTTTAATGAAACTGAGTTTGGAACAAAAATGTTCGGAAACCACTTCTGTTACCACTTCTAAAATTCTCCCTTCCTACCCATGTTAAGCACTTAAGCCATATTCAAGTCGTTAAGTTCATCAAGCCACCATGACTTTAGAATATAATTCCATCATCCATTCTATCATGATACACTGGAAAGCTTTTCACTCTGGAAAACTAAAGATAATGCTAAGATTTTTATAGCTCTTTCCTGTCCTGGAAGTACCTCAGAATCAGAGGGGACTTCTCTAGAGCAAATTAAAGTTAGAGCAAAGTGAAACCAACTTTCCACAGAGTAGAGTTAAATTATACAAGGTTGATCTTCAAAATTCTACCATCTAGCCCAGTTATACCTGTACCATCCACAGAAGCATACAAGTGTTCCTCACATTGCTTGGAGTTATCAAGGTTTCTAGTTTTTGTCAATCTGATGGAAGTGAGGTGGTGGCTCATTATTATTCTAATTTGAATAACTCAGACTACTAGCAATTTTGAACATGTCCTAACTATGAGGAGATTTTTTGTGTGTCAATCATTTGGGTTTCCTCTCCTACTAATCTGCTATGTTTATTCTTTGCACATATTCTTAATTAAGTTTCCTGGGTTTTTTTCTCATTCATTTGTAGGAATTCCTTATTTAAGACATCATTGGTCATTTATAAATTTAACTTTTTCAAATAATTTATAGAAAGGGCTCATCTGTGCATTAATTTTTATCATTCCATAGAAAAGAAGTCATTCATTTTGTCATGATAAAATCCATATTTTCTTAGGTTATGGGCTGTGCAATTTAAGATTTATTTAAAATTTCCCACTGCTAGTTCATAAATATATTCTTTGAAACTTTTTTATATTAACTTTACAATTTTTAAATTTCAAATTTTGCTTCTTGATCCACTTAAAGTTCATCTTTTTACAAAGTGGAAGTTAGAAAACTAATTTTATTTTTCTTCACTTAATGATCTGATTTTTCCAAACTATAACTAAATTTTCATTATTTATTGTAGCACCATACTTAGTACATACTGTTTCCATACAAATTCTTGGATCTGTATCTAAGACCTCTATCCCATGATATTTTTCTTTTTGGACCAGGAACTTGACTTTCTATTAGTAGACCTTAGTTTATGTCTTAATGCCAGGTTGAACAAGTCTCCCTTTTAAATTTTTCTTCAAAAATTAACCTAGAAATTGTGAAAATAATACCTTCACACAACCTTTAGATGTTTGTTAAGTTTATTGAATGAATAAAGTGTTTGTGGGCCTAGCCATGTGAGGGAATACCATACAGCAATGAAAAGTGAATGGGCAACAGTGTATGCAACAGTATGGATGACTATCACAAGCATTTACTAAGCATTTACTGTCAACAGAAAGAAAAAAGGAAAGTCCGTGAACAAGTCTAAAATACAGATTACTTGATACCAAGTGAAACAAGAGATATTTATTTCTTCCTAATACACAGCTCATAACCATCTAAAGCACCTTCCCTCTCTCTTTGCTTCATTAACTTCTAACAAATATATGCTTTGAGTTTATTCAGACAAATGTATAGGATTTAGTAAAATAGGGTGAAGAATGGGAGACTTAATAGGAGGCTTTAGTATTAGTCAAGAAAATTGAGAGGGGGAAAAAAAATCAATCCCTAAGCAAGAGAGACTTGGGTGGGGGTGGAAAGGAATATATTAATATTTTTAATTTTAATTTCCTTTTGACATGTAAAATGTTGGCTTTGTCACTTATTCATCTTATCTCATATGGTGTCAACAGTGACAGTCCCCTGGAAACCGGGATCAACCCCACCCACCATGATTGTTAACCACAGAGCAGCAGCCCTAGCCATAAAGGGCTGGGCTGGATGGCTACAGGCTGCAGGAAGCACTGAGGGTCTCCACCCAAGAGGCCTGGTGTTCTCTAGCCCATAGCCTTTGAGTGCAGGGACTGTTGCCCTTCCTACCAGAGGCCGCAATGTTCCCAAGGAGACTGTGTAGTCTCAGGTCTCTTCTCTGGATTGGATCTGACAAATTCATATGTGATATGGTAGTACATCCTATATCATTTTCTAAAGGCTTTACTGTTCTTTTATACATTGAGGTATGCAGTATTCTAGAACTGATTTTTGTATAAACTGTAAGGCTGGAATCATAAACCCTTTTGTCTTTTTATTGAAAAGATTATTCTTACTCAACTTTTTTTTCAAGCTTATTCTAGCCTCATCTATCATATAATCAAATACACATGTTTATTCATAGAACATTTTTTAGTTTGTTTCAATGATCAATATATAAGTGAATCATTAACACACTACCTTTTTAACTTTGCAATTGGTTGCAACATCTCTTAAAGCAAGTTGCCTATCTTAGTTTTCTTCTTTCAGAGAAGCACTACCCAATAACTGCAAAGACAGAATTGTTCTATGTGTACATTGTCCACTATGATAGCCACTAGGCCTATAAGTGACTAAGCATAGCACAGGCACATGAGTTATTGATAAATTTGCCAGATAAAATGAGGATACCAGCTAAATTTCAATTAGGTAGCTCAAGATCCAATTTTAGCCCTCCAATCTTACAAGAATGTTAAAATGCTGTTCAGAAACTCAAACACTTCCTAAGATCATCAGAAGTCCTCACAAGGAGTCCCTTTCACAGTTTTTTATTTTCAATTCTGTTCAGTGTTGGCCTTGTGATTCCTGTCCTTTTAGTTCACTGATCCCTGAAAAAAAATTTGCAATATTTTATACAGACCACCTGATCTGCCTCTTGAGAAATTTGTATGCAGGTCAGGAAGGAACAGTTAGAACTGGACATGGAACAACAGACTGGTTCCAAATAGGAAAAGGAGTACATCAAGGCTGTATATTGTCACCCTGTTTATTTAACTTATATGCAGAGTACATCATGAGAAACGCTGGACTGGAAGAAACACAAGCTGGAATCAAGATTGCCGGGAGAAATATCATTAACCTCAGATATGCAGATGACACCACCCTTATGGCAGAAAGTGAAGAGGAACTCAAAAGCCTCTTGATGAAAGTGAAAGAGGAGAGTGAAAAAGTTGGCTTAAAGCTCAACATTCAGAAAACGAAGATCATGGCATCCGGTCCCACCACTTCATGGGAAAGAGATGGGGAAACAGTGTCAGACTTTATTTTTCTGGGCTCCAAAATCACTGCAGATGGTGACTGCAGCCATGAAATTAAAAGACGCTTACTCCTTGGAAGGAAAGTTATGACCAACCTAGATAGCATATTCAAAAGCAGAGACATTACTTTGCCAACAAAGGTCCGTCTAGTCAAGGCTATGGTTTTTCCTGTGATCATGTATGGATGGGAGAGTTGGACTGTGAAGAAGGCTGAGCGCCGAAGAATTGATGCTTTTGAACTGTGGTGTTGGAGAAGACTCTTGAGAGTCCCTTGGACTGCAAGGAGATCCAACCAGTCCATTCTGAAGAAGATCAGCCCTGGGATTTCTTTGGAAGGAATGATGCTAAAGCTGAAACTCCAGTACTCTGGCCACCTCATGAGAAGAGTTGAGTCATTGGAAAAGACTCTGATGCTGGGAGGGATTGGCGGCAAGAGGAGAAGGGGACGACAGAGGATGAGATGGCTGGGTGGCATCACTGACTCGATGGACATGAGTCTCAGTGAACTCCAGAAGCTGTTGATGGACAGGGAGGCCTGGCGTGCTGCGATTCATGGGGTTGCAAAGAGTCAGACACAACTGAGCGACTGATCTGATCTGATCTGATCTGATACAGACTTTTTAAACAAGAGTGTTTGCTAATCACTGGCTGTGAAAATTTGCATTGACTTTTAATTTTGCTTGAGAGTAATTTGCAAAAGTCAGCTCTAAAAGTAAGATGGACAGTTTTGTAATATGTCGTTTTCTTAGAAAAGTTTACACAGCAAAAGAGAGGGAGCTTGAAGCCTGCTACTTTCTCCCCACAACTTTTGCAGCCTCTTTAATATCCTTATTCCTCAAGGAGTAGATAATAGGGTTTAACATGGGGGTGACAACACTGTACAATACTGAGATCAGTCTGTCCTTCTCCAGTGAATACGCTGATATGGGTCGTACATATGTGAAGATGGAGCTGCCATAATAGAGAAGGACAATGATCAAGTGGGAAGCACAGGTAGAAAAGGCCTTTTGCCTCCCCTCAGAAGACCTGATCCTTAAAATGGTAGAAATAATATAAAGGTAGGAAAGTATGATACACAAAAAAGGAGTCCAACCAATGAAGACCCCAATGGATAATAGGGCCAACTCATTGACAGAAGTGTCCCCACAAGACAAGATCAGCAAAGGAGGGATGTCACAGAAGAAATAATTAATCTTGTTGTTGCCACAGAAGGGCAGACGGAATGTCAGTACTGTGTGCACCACTGAGTTGAGGAAACCACCAGTCCAGCAGGAGGTTGCTAACTGGCTATACAGGACCTTGTTCATAATAACCGAATACCTTAAGGGCTTACAGATTGCAATGTAGCGATCATATGCCATAGCTGCCAGAAGCAGGGACTCTGACCCAACAAAAAAAATAAATGCAAAAAGTTGCACTATGCAACCCAAATAAGAAATGCGTTTTCTCTCTGATAGTAGATGTACCATCATCTGGGGAACATTGGTGGTGGTGTAGCAGATGTCAAGAAAAGCTAAGTTTTCCAGAAAAAAATACATGGGAGTGTGGAGGCATGGATCAATCATGGTCACCAAAATTACGAAGGTATTTCCTCCCAAAGTACAGATATATGCTACCAGGAAAATAGTGAAAAGTAAAAATTTTAACTCATTTAAGTTGGAGAATCCCAAGATGATAAACTCAAATAGAACCGTTTGGTTTTCTCCTTTCATAATACAGCTCTGGTTTTCTTTCTGAAATTGAGAACGAGGAAGCATAGATATCTGTAGTCAGGTATTGCTCCAAAAACAGGCTACGAAACTAGAAAATAAAAGTTTCACAGAGGAAAAGATATTATTTATCAAGAAAATATTAGATGGGTCTATAAAAATGCACAATCCCACAGCAAATCAACTGTATGCATTAGCACCCAGCATAAACATTATCAGCCTTTCATCTGTTGGTCAAATATTTTAAAATGAACACTACAGACAGTTTTGAATTTTCAAGTAAAACACGTGCACTAAAGGAAGAAAAGGCCCATCTACTCTGTCTTCCTGGGCTGCAGCAATTTGGAAGCTCATTGAAGACAATTGTCAGTGGGTCAGTCAACTATGCTGCCCTGATTGTAAAGCAACTATACTCCAATAAAAATTAATTAAACAAAAAACTGTGCTGCCTTGCACACTTCTGGAGGCTGACATTTGTGGATTGAATGTAGAGTCAGTTGGTCACGCTTAGAGAATTAGGAGAGCAGAAAAAGACATAGTGGTACCACGGGTTGATAATATATTTGAGGGGGAGGGCAGTTCCATAAAATACAGAGGAAATTCACAATTAATCTTACCGTATAGATCTTACAGTTCAAGATGCTCAGACTTGGGCATTCAGCTAATAAAAATAAGTTCTGCCTGTTGAAAGCCTTTCTAAACAAACAAACAAAAAAAACTCTTTATAAAGGGAGAATGAATTAATATTTTATTTATCATTTACTGTACAAAGTTTATCCTGTACTTTATGCCACTAGGAATCACTACAGCAAAGGTGTACTAGAGCTAGCTATTACTGGTTCAAAAAAGCTTGTTGTTAATGTCCAGAAATTTTGTAGGCAAGATATTAAGCACAAGCATTATTTAAAATGAAATTACGTAAACTTCCAATTGAGTAAATTATATTAAAAACAGAGGTAACTTACACAAGACATCACTCCATCATTTTACATGTTCCTCTTATCTTTACTTTAGAGATTATTGCTTTTATTGTATGTGTATGATGGAGATGCCATAAAATGGCTTGCTACTGATCTTTTATTCCCAAACTCATGTTCAGTGAATCATATCGATAGCTTGCAACTAGTCACAGTGGAAGTATTTATGCCAAGGAGCTGGTAATTCTACAAACTATGAGATTGATTCATGGTTTTGTTGATTGTCTAGGCTTAAGAAAGTGGTGGGAATATGTTAATGATGTCTGCCTGCTTAGTCGCTCGGTCATGTCCAGCTCTTTGTGACCCCATGGACTGTAGCCTGACCAGGTTCCTCTGTCCAAGGGATTCTCCAGGCAAGAATACAGGATGGGTTGCCATTCTCTTCTCTATGGGAGCTTCCTGACCCAGGAAGCAGATCCGGGTCTTCTGTGTTAAAGGCAGAGTCTTTACTCTCTGAGCCACTGGGGAAGCCCTGTTGGTGATGCAGTTTAAACTTAAAACTGTGTCATGTTTGTAGCCATTATACTGTAAATAACACAAAAAGTGGAGGAACGTTTCTTCCAGCATTCAAAAAGTTTTGTACTTTTAGTAAAACTAATGTCACTGACAAATGAGAGAAATTCAGACATATAACTTCCTTGATTCACTTTCATCTTACTTATTAACATAGACAAACATATCAAACACTAATAGAATTCAGCAATGATGTGAGAGACGTCTTTGTTGAATTGACGTTCACAGAATACTATTGTTAATTTTTGCTAAATGCTTGAATCTATAGCCGCACTATAGCTGAATTCAACTACTGTTTGATCAAGTTAGACTGTATTCAAGGACTTATTTACAGCTCTCAAGTCCATTCACTCTCACACACTCCTGGATAACCATTTCAAACCTCCAGCTATGCTTTTTCTCTATATTTATTCTCAAATGCTAATCTTGCTTTCTTGTCTATGAGAAATTTGAAGCAATTGAAAAGAACTTCCAGACTCAGCATCACATGTGTTTGCTTCTATGTACAAGTCTGCTTTCCCATCTGTGTCTATATTACTAGAGAGTGACTGCCTGTGCTTTTTTAAAAATTCAGTTTTGATTGGAGGATAATTTCTTTACAATGTTGTGTCACTTTCTGCTGTACAACAACATGAATCAGCCATAGGTATACATATATCTCCTCCCTTTTGAGCTCCCCCTCACCCCCACCTGTGTTTTTTTTTTTTAAATATTGTAGTGGTTTTTGGCATACATTGACATGAATCAGCCATGAGTGTACATGTGTTCCCCATCCTGAACCCCACTCCCACCTCCCAAAAGCACAAGCCAACCTTCTCACTTGTGCTTTTGATGACACCCCCTCACTTAATCAAGTGTGCACTCCAGCAATGGTACTCTCTCCTCTGTAATTCTTTTTTCTTTCTCTGATGAAGCATTCTCTTCAGCAAAGGAACAGGCTATTATTTCTCCTAACACAGTCTTTTGGACTCTGTGGGAGAGGGAGAGGGTGGGATGATTTGGGAGAATGGCATTGAAACATGTATAATATCATATATGAAACGAGTTGCCAGTCCAGGTTCGATGCACAATACTGGATGCTTGGGGCTGGTGCACTGGGATGACCCAGAGGGATGGTATGGGGAGGGAGGAGGGAGGAGGGTTCAGGATGGAGAACACGTGTATACCTGTGCAGATTCATGTTGATGTATGGCAAAACCAATACAATATTGTAAAGTTAAAAAATAAAATAAAATAAAAATTTGTTGTCTTTCTTTTTCACTATTTTTCTTTACCATCCCATTTTCCTGATATTTATATCAAAACTTCTCAAAAACAATAACTAAACTGATGGTCTCATTTCCTATTCTTTGCCATCTCTTGAACTTACTTTGTTAGACCTTTATCTCAATGTTCCCCCAATTCCTAGCTGTTGGATCAATTATGAAATGTTTATACACAGAATCTTACTGCTTATTTTCACTTCTCTAGCTACCGAGTCCTCACTATGTCTCAGTTAATATTTATAATCTTATTCTCAATAGTTTAATGCTTCTAATCTTGCCCAGTGCATGCAGTGCTTAGTTGTTTGGTTGTGTCCAACTCTTTGTGACACCATGGACTGTAGCTCACCAGGCTTCTCTGTCCATGGGGATTCTCCAGGCAAGAATACTGGAGTGGGTTGCCATGCTCTCCTCCAGGGGATCTTCCCCACCCAAGGATTGAACCCAGGTCTCCTGCATTGCAGGCAGATTCTTTACTGGCTGAGCCACCAGTGAAGCCCAATTATGTGTAAATCACCTTCCATCATCATGCTTCCACTCATAACCCTCCAATCACCCTAGCTCAAATTGTAAATTCAATTTTTTTTTTTGCTGCTTTTCCCAGTTTGTGGGAGTCTTATTTCCCCCTCTAAGGATAGAACTAGGGCCCACCACAGTGAAAGCACTGAGCCATAACCACTGGACCACTAGGGAATTCCCTATAAAATCAGATTCTTAAAAAAATACTACAAGCTCTGTAAAATCTTTTTCTTTTCACTCTTCCAGCCTAATTTCCCCCCTTTCTCCCCTTTGTTCACTCAGTCAAGTCACACTGGCCTCTTTACTGTTCCCCTTTGCTCTTCTCCATGGCTAGCTATCTGACAAAAGTCTTAACTTTATTTAAATCTTACCTCAAATAACATTTATTTAATGAGACCCACTCTGATCATCCTACTGGTGCCCTCCTACACTCTAAACCCCTCTCATGCTCCTTTCATTTCCCCATGACACATAGCACCTTCTGAAATCCATATATAATTTATCTATTTATCCTGCTTATTGTGGATTGCCTATTCCCCTAGTTGGATATGGGCTCTTCTAGTGACTCAGTCAGTAAAGAATTTTCCTGCAGTGCAGGAGACTCGGCTTTGACACCTTAGTCAGGAAGCTTCTCTGGAGATGGGAATGGCAACTCACTCCAGTATTCTTGCCTGGAGAATTCCCTGGACAGAGGAGCCTGATGGGCTACAGTCCATAGGGTTGCAAAGAGTTGGACACAACTGAGCGACTAACACAAGTTGTATATAAGTTTTACAATATCAGTGTATTGACTGTTAATGATGCGTTCTGAGCATCTAGAACAGTCCCTGGCACACAACACATATTTGTTCATTAAATCAGTCTTCCAGATCTCCTTTCATAAAGAATTAACTTAGTTAATTTCTCTTTGCAGAAGACTCATAGGTAAATCTCTTTGTTTTTCCAAGACAACTTATGTTAGCCCCACTTACCCAGTTTGGTTTAATTTGATTTGCTGTCTTGATTCAACCAGGAGTTGTCAAGGAGGAAAATGTTACCCTTATAAAGAAGGATTAGCCTCTCCCTCATATTCTCATGTGAACAGGAATGAAATTGTCTCCTTCAGTGTTACCATCTCTGGCCACTTATGTTTGGAACCACCGTAAGTGTGGCAGGAAGCTGCTGCTCTCTTCGAACTCACATGCCTAACACCAGAAACCCTCTTCTTTCCTCCTGTTTATGTAATGTCTTTAGAAAAGCATACACAGTGTAGTGAAAATCTAATTACTTTTCCCCAAATAGCAATGATGAAGACTTTGGAGACTTTGAATATCTTACTAGTAATTAGGGTATATTATAAAATTGTTTGTGGGCTTCCCCAGGTGGCACTAGAGGTAAATAACCCACCTGCCAATACAGGGGCCATAAGAGACAGGGTTCAGTCCCTGGGTTGGGAAGATCCTGGAGGAGGGCATGGTGACCCACTCGAGTATTCTTGCTTGGAGAATCCCTTGGACAGAGCACCCTGGCAGGCTATGGTCCATAAGGTTGGAAAGAGTTGGACATGACTGAAGTGATTCAGCATGGATGCATAAAATTGTTTATAGTGGCAGAATTTAAAAGAACAATACTGCTATTATTATTTTGCACAAAATAATACTGCCATTATAAATTTTCCATAACATTATATCCTTATTGCTGGATATAGTTGAAAATTATCATGATTGCTGTTGCTTTTATTGTTGTATTTAAAATGATGTTCAAGTGACCTTCATTATATAATTATGTAAATTTAAATAGCATGTAATTTCAGAAACTTAAATTTTTAAAGACTATATTTTTATACTATTTGTCTCATTTGAGTCACATAACAACTTTTAAGATGGGTGTATATTTGTAGGCAAAATTCCAAGATAAATCCTAACAAACCTAACCTGTGTATAATCTCCTCCCTTTGAGTATAGGCAGAACATATGAACATAAGGTGATATTACTTCCATAATTATATGGCAAAATATATATATTTTACAGATGTAATGATATCCTCAAGTTAATTAGCATTAAAATAGGAAGATTCTCCAGGTGGGTCTGACATAATCATGTGGACCTGTCTGAGTTGAAAAGGTCAGAGTTAAATTAGAAGAGGAATTTAAGTGTGAGAAGTTCTCCACTCTTGCTTAAACATGATTAGAAGTGTAGGCAGCCTCTAAAAATCAGCAGTAGCTTCAACTGACATTCAACAAGGAAATGAAGATCTCTTTCTACAACTGTAAGGAATTTGGCCAACAACCTGAATGAGCTTGGATTCCAGAAAGGAATGCAGCCCAGCCAACAGCTTGATTTCAGCCATTTGATAAACTTAGCAGAAAACCCAGACATAACACACCTGGAATTCTAACCTACAAAACCAACAACTAAGCTAATAAATGATTGTCATTTTAATAGAAATGACAATAGAAAATAGTACAGTGAAATTATTTCTATATGAGAATTTTACAAATAATAAATAATGCAGAAGGGTCATGTAAAATTGCATCTTCTCACAGAACACTATTTCTCACTATTCCACATCTATCTCCTTATACCTAAAGTATCAAAATACATTTGTTTGACAATATAAATCTTTATTCCCACATAGAAGCAATGGTTATGTCCTCTCCAACTCCCTGTTATTTTCCATCTGAGAAATTTCATGCAAGTTCATTGTGATAAAAATAATAGAGAAATAGAGGCAATTGTTCAACAGAGTAAAATCTTAAAAGATAACATAATATTTAAAAGTTTTGCTTTTTATCTTCTGTAAAATATCATCATAGCCACTGTAATCAATTGACAATATTAGGCATTTCATATTTTTATTCTAGTCATTATGCATATATTTTTCTGCCCCACAAATTTCAGCCAGTTTTCTTGGTGAAGAGATTCATAGAAATTCAGCCATGAAAATTATTCTAGATATCATCTAAATCTACAAGTAAAACATTCAATGTTAACATGGTTAGATTAAGTCCATGTTCCCTTCTTATCTTCTAAAATTTTCCTAAAAGAAATGATAGAGGAATAAATCCAAATTTTATTTTTAAAAAATTAAGAAAAGTCTGAATCCCAGAACAATAAAATAGAAATAAATGCTTAGAAAACAATGGAGATAAAACAAGGGAGTAGAAGATGTTAAGAAAGGAAGCCCACTGGTGCAAAGCTAAGAAAAAGCTGCTGAATTTCCCTTTGTTAAGTAAGTTGCATAAGCTAAGCTATTAATCAGTCAGCAGTAGGAATTTTTCTTGACCTGATTTGGTTTCAAGGAGTAGTCAGCATGGACTCAAAGAATCAAAGAAGCAAGCTGCATTTGACAGAATTATTTCAGGAAGGAAGTGATGATGTAGCGAGAAACTCTGTGTATTTGAAGGAAATAGTCTGTTATTAAAGCTGTGAGGAGAACAGATCTACAACTGCAAATCTCAGTTGCTTTACAAAGAAAGAAATCACCTCACTTCAAAAACCAGATCCAAAAAGCTTCAGCTAAAGTTACACTTTTGGCAACAGTTTGGCAACACAAACCTTCAAGAGGAGAACTGAAAGTCAGTCAACATATTAAAAATCCTTCTGAAGGAGTCAGAGAGCTGACCAGGCAGTGAGGACCTGCAGGACTAAGATCTAGAACAGGAGGGCAGTACAGAAAGGAGGGTGCAGCATTTTTTTTAACCATTTTTCTCCTTGAGGTACAAGTATACCTTAATTTTTTTTGTATTTTAGTTTACTGCAGTCCACAGATATTGTGCTTTTTTTTTTTTTTTTTTTTTTTTACAAATTGAAGATCTATGGCAGCCCAGCATTGAGCGAGCTTGTCAGCACAATTTTCCAAACAGCATTTGCCCACTTTGAATCTCCTGTTACATTTTGGTAATTCTCACAATATTTCAAACTTTTTCAGTGTTATTATATTCATTATGGTTATCTGTGATCAGTGATCTTTGATGCTATTACTACAGCTCAATGAAGGTTCAGATGATGGCGAGGAAAAGTGTTTTTAATGAAGATACATACTTTGTTTTAGACATAATTCTACTGTACATTTAATAGATTACACACTATGGTATGAACGTATGCAGTGGGGAAAAAGTATTCACATGACTTGCTTTATTGCCACATCTGCTTTAGGGCTGGAAACAAGCCCGCAGCATCTCTGAGGTATGCCTGTACTGGCATATTCTGAAAAGAAGTCATAAGAAAATATTTGAGAAGATTTCGTTTATCCTAACATTAATGATTATTTCTACGTCACTAGTATCTTGTGGACCACTACGCTTAGACTGTTATACCTTTTTGGTAATTTTATCAAGGATCAAATACAACGCGGTTTCTCTTTTAGACAAATGATCTCTATTCATCCTAGATTTTACCTCGAATTAACATTTAGAATGTCTTTTTCACCTGCCATTTTCTGCCATACTTGTATGTTTATATTCTTATCCGATTTGTTTTAGTTATATATAAATTCCATAATGGTGAAACTATGTTTTTTTTTATTACTGCTCTTATTACCAGAAAAATTGAATTAAACCATGCCTAGAGAGAATAAATTGTCACAAATGAAGTTGTCTTTGAAAGTAAAGCCTGCATACTAATCTATGATTTTTTTAATATATTGTTCTATGCATAAAGAGGATTAGTTAGTAGGAAGGAAAACTCAATTCAAAACAATTTTATTATGCAAAAAGCAAATAAAAACTTTTATCACACGCTTGCTCTATTCATAGACTAATTCTACACTATAGATATTTCTTGGTGTTAACATAAATAAATAAAAATTAATGATCATCCTTGATGCCTCTCATCTCCCTACCATTTCTGAAATGAAAACAGAATTCAAGAAATGTATCAGATTTATTAGATATGAGAAAATGAATGTCATAAAAAGCACAGTTTTTATTTATTCCTGTTTGGCCAATGATTTTCTTTAGACAGACAGCTTCAGTTTCCTGCCAAAGACTCTCTTCAAAGCCAACTTCACTTCCTTATTCCTAAGGGTGTATATCAATGGATTCAGCAGTGAAGTGACAGTGGTGTGTATGACAGCCACATACCGTCCCTGTGATACAGATGTGGCAGAGGCAGGGGGGATGTAGGTGAGCCCCACAGTTCCATAAAACAGAGATACGACCATGAAATGAGAGGCACATGTGGACAGAGCCTTGTGGAGCTCACAGCAGGTCCGGTTCTTGAACAGAAGGAAGCCAATAATATACAAGTAGGAGAGGAAAGTGAGAAAGCATGCTGCCATAGATAAGCTGCCAGTGACAATAAAAATGAGCCACTGATTGAGCCATATGTCACCACAAGCCAACTCTAAGAGGGGCTTCACATCGCAGAAGAAGTAGTTGAGTTTCAAAGAGTGGCAAAAGTTCAGACGTGCAGTCATGACAGAATGCATCAGAGCATAAAAGAAACTGGTGATCCAGGCCACAGTTGCCAGGAGAATACATGCCTTGAGGTTCATGATAAGAGTGTAGCGAAGTGGATAGCAGATGGCCACAAATCGGTCAAAACCCATAATGGCCAGCAAGATGGACTCAGTGCAGCCCAGAAAGTGGAAGAAGTGTAGCTGAGTGATGCAGCCCAGGAAAGATACGGCCTTATGAGCAGAGAGGAGGTTTGCCATTAGTATGGGCAGTGTCACTGAAGAATAGCAGATATCCAGACAAGAAAGATTTCCCAGGAAAAAATACATAGGGGAGTAGAGTCTTGGCTCCGAGATGACAACCACTAATATGGACCCATTTCCAAACAGATCAATCATGTATATAATCAGGAGGGTCACAAAGAGAACAGGCTGTAGCTCCTGAGTGGAGGTCAGTTCCAGCAGGAGAAACTCATTCACTGTGGTAACGTTCTCCATCGCTCTGAGAAGGAGTGATAACAATTAGTAAAGCTGCTCTAGTAGACTGTATGGGTTAAATGAAGCAAGTTCATCATCTGAAAGTATATAAGGATGATCTATGGTGAGTAAAATGGTTAGAAATGCTAGAATTAAATTCACTTGCGACATAATTAAGGACAGAAATTTGTGATAAATTCTGAGTTAGTGTGATATATGTGATACATAGAACAAAGAAGCATATTTAGGATGCTGAGTTAAACCTATAAAGCAACTCATAGATAATAAAAGCAGATATTTAGTGAACACAGTAAGAGAACAGGACTCAGTTTTAGCCTCATTGTAGCATTAAAATTAGTGTATCTAAAGTCTTGTCAGATGTATTTGTAAAAATTTAAATATTTTTAAATGGACATAATAGACACACTTCTCATTTCTGGTACAAATAGAAACTTAGCAATAGTCCTAAATATCCGCTTAAAAAAATAAGAGTAGGTTCTCCACAATCTAAACCTTCATGAAACTAGAAAAAAAAATTGTAAACCCCAAAATTTCAAATCATGTGTAGGCAGAGGGGATACAAATCAGCAGATTTGATGTCAGCATCACAAGAGGGCATCACAGCAGCAAGGTTATTTATGCAGGAAAATCCCAAAGTACTAAGAAGTTTTAGTAGCAAAAGAGTATTGAAAACAGCAGAAAATTATCAGTCTCAGAAAGAGAGTGCCTCACATTGAGAGTGAATTTTTCCAGAATACCAGAAAACAAGCAAGTCAGTGTGCACATAATGATGAAGAGAAAAGTATGTTACCACAAAGACAGTAAAAATGTTGCAACTGAAGAGGGGACCAATGAGCCAAGAATCTGGGGAAAATATCCTATCCCCCATGCCATATAAACCTCCTGATAACTTGCCCCCCAAATCCAACTTGTTCATATATAAACAATAAATAGATAAACTTCTATATGCACATGAAAGTATGATAAGAAACAAACAGAAAAATAGATAATCATGATTTCTCAACAGAATTACATCACCTGAAAGAAATATTTGTAGTGAAACAGAAAAATGGCAGCCCAGCACTCCTAAGAGAAGCCACTAAAACTACAACATACTTTTTAGTCAGGAAAAAATATACAAATATTCAAAACGGAAATTCAAATTAAAATTCAATGATATATTATTTTGACAAAGATTAAAATGTTTGCAACATTTATTTTCTTGAAGGTGGTGAAATACACACAGATGGGGATGTCAATTGATTTAATCTCTAACAGACATTTTAGTAATAATGGATGTGAGAGTTGGACCATAAAGAATGCTGAGCACCAAAGAACTGCTGCTTTTGAATTATAGTGCTGGAGATGACTCTTGAAAGTCCCTTGGACAGCAAGATCAAACAGCAAGACCCTAAAGAAAATCAACCCTGGATTTCGATGAAAGGACTGATGCTAAAGCTGAAGCTCCAGTACTTTAGCCACCTGAAGCAAACAGTCAACTCAACGGAAAAGACCCTGATGCTGGGGAAGATTGAAAGCAA
This sequence comes from Bos indicus, assembly GCF_029378745.1. Classification (NCBI taxonomy): domain Eukaryota; kingdom Metazoa; phylum Chordata; class Mammalia; order Artiodactyla; family Bovidae; genus Bos; species Bos indicus. The sequence continues at coordinate 28,797,383 of NC_091782.1, read as the reverse complement.
TAGGAGAAGCAGGTGACAGAAGATGAAATTGTTAGACAGCATCGCCAACTCAATGGACATGAATTTGAGCAAACTCTGGGAGATAAATAGTGAAGGACAGAGAAACCTGGTGTGCTGCAGTCCGTGGGGTCACAAAGAGTTAGACACAACTTAGCGACTAAACAACAACAAAATTACACAAAACATCACTCCCTAATCATTTTAGATGTTCCTATTATCTGCATGTTTAGAGTTTATCACTTTTATTGTATCTGTATGTTAGAGATGCCATAAAATGACCTGTTCATTTATTCCCAAATTCACATTCAGTGAACCACATTAACAGCTTGCAGTTGGTCATGGCGGAAGTGCTTATGCCAAGGAATTGGTAAATTCTACAAATTATAAGCATGGTTTATGGTTTTTTGATTGTCTAGGCTTAAGAAAGTGATGGAAATGATGCAGATTAAACTTAAAAGTGTGTCATATTTGTAGCCATTATATTGTGAATAACGCAAAAATGGAGGAACATTTCTTCTGGTATTCAAAAAGTTTTGTACTTTAGGAAAACTAATATCACTGACCAATGAGAGAAATCCAGGCATATAACTTCCTTGATTCACTTTTGTCTTTGTTATTAACATAAACATATCAAACCCTAATGGAATTCATCAATGATGCAAGAGATTTCTTTGTTGAATTGACATTCACAGAATGCTAATATTGATTTTTGCTAAATACTTGCTGAAATTCAACTATATTTGAAATTCACACCATAGCTAAAATTCAACCTCTATTTGATCAAGTTACAATGTATTCAGGAATTATTTACAACTGTCAAGTCCATTCACCCTCACACATTCCTGGATAACCATTTCAAACCTCCAGCCAACATTCTTCTCCATATTGACTGTCCAATACTGACCTTGCTTCCTTGTCTATAAGAAATTTGAAGCAATTGAAAAGAACTTCCAGACTCACTATCATTTGTGTCTATATTATTAGAAAGTGATTGCACTTTCTTTTTATTTTTAATTGAGGATAATTGCTTTATAATGGTGTATTAGTTTCTGTCATATAACAATGTGAATCATACAGATATCTTCTCCCTCATGAGCCTTTCTCCCTGCCCAACCTGTGCTTTTTTAAAGCCAAAGCTCTTGCTTGTCCTTTCAATGATACCCATTTGTTTAATCAGGTGTGCACTCCCACAATGCCATTCTCTCTTCCATAATTATTTTTCCTTTGTCTAATGTAACATTCTCTTCAGCAAAGGAACATTTAAAAGTCTTCCTTTCTCTCTGTTTTTCTTCACTGTCCATTTCCTCTGATCTTTACATCAAAGCTTCTCACAAACAATGTTTAAATTGATGGTCTCCACTCTTATTCTTTCCTGTCTCTCTTCAACCTATCTCATTAGACCTTTACTTCAGTATTGCCCTGAACTCTAGTTGTCGGATCAATTATGAAACGCATATGCACAGAATCTTCCACTTATTTTCACTTCTCTAGCTATCAAGTGAGTCCATGTCATGTCTCAGTTATTATTATTAACAGTTATAGTATTATTATTAATAGCTTCTTGCTTCTAACCTTACCTGTAAATCACCTCCCATCATCATGCTTTTTCTTATAACCCTCCCACCACACTTCAGCTCAGATTGTAAATTCAAACTTATTTATTCATTGCCACACCACACAGCTTGTGTGATCTTAGTCCCCCAACCAGAGATGGAACCAGGACACTTGGCGTGAAAGTGTGGAGTTCTAACCACTGGACAACCAGGAAATTCTCCATAAACTCAAATTCTAAGAAAGACTACAAGCTCTGTAATGTCTTTTTCTTTTTACTCTTCCAGCCTAATTTTCTCCCTTTCTCCCCTGAGTTCAATCAGTCAAGTCACACTGGCCTCTTTGCTGTTCCCCTTTGCTCTTCCCCATGACTAGCTGTCTGATAAAAGCCCTAACTTCATTTCAATCTTACCTCAAATGGTATTTATTCAATGAGACCCACTCTGATCATCCTACTGGGGCTCTCATACACTCCATACCCCCTTCACTCTCCTTTCATTTCCCCATGACACATAACACCTTCTGAAATCCCATATCATTTATTTATTTTTTTATTCTCTTTATTGTGTATTACCTACTCCTCTAGTTGGATATAATCTTTACAAAGTCAGTGTATTATCTCTTAATGATGTCTTCTGAGCATCTATAACAGTACCTGACACACAACACGTATTTGTTCATTGTTAAATCAATCTTTCTAGTCTCCTTTCATGAGGAATTAACTTAGCTGATTTCCCTTTGCAGAAAACTCATAGAAAGTCTCTTTGTTTTTTCAAGACAACTTATTTTTGCCCCACTTACCCAGTTTGGTTTAATTTGATTTGCTGTGGTATAGGTTCAACCAGGAGTTGTCATGAAGAAAAATGTTAACCTTATAAAGAAATAATAGCCTCTCTCTCATATTATTATGTGAACAGGAGTGAAATTTTCTCCTGTGGTGTTACCATCTGTGCCCACTTATGTTTGGAACAACTGGAAGTGTGGCTGGACTCTTCTGTTCTCGTCCAACTCACATACCCAACACCAGGAACCCTCTTCTTTATAAACCCTCCTGTTTATATAATTTCTTTAAAACACACACACACACACACAGCATACTGAGAATCTAATTACTTTTCCCCAAATAGCAATGATGAAGACTTTGGGGACTTTAGGTATCTTACTGGTAATTAAGGTATACTGTAAAATTGTCTACAGGGGCAAAATAAGAAAAATACCATTATTATCCGGAGAAGGCAATGGCACCCCACTCCAGTACTCTTGCCTGGAAAATCCCATGGATGGAGGAGCCTGGTAGGCTGCAGTTCATGGGGTCGCTAACAGTCGGACACGACTGAGCGACTTCACTTTCACTTTTCACTTTTCACTTTCATGCATTGGAGAAGGAAATGGCAACCCACTCCAGTGTTCTTGCCTGGAGAATCCCAGGGACGGGGAAGCCTGGTGGGCTGCCATCTATGGGGTTGCACAGAGTCAGACATGACTGAAGCGACTTAGCATACATTACCATTATTATCATTTTCCACAAAATAGTATTACCATTATAATTTTCCATAATATTAAATCCTTATAACTGGATAATGTTGGAATTTTTTATTATTGCTGTTGTTTTTATTGTTGTATTTAAATGATGTTAATGTGAACTTCATTACATAATTACATAAATTTAAATAGCATACAATTAGACAAATAAGAGAAGCAACTGTTCAAAAAAGAGTGAAATCTTAAAAAGCATAATATCTAAAAGTTTTGCTTTTAAAAATTTATTTATTTATTATTTTGTCTGCTCTGGATCTTCATTGCTGCACGAGATTTTCTCTAGTTGCAGTGAGTGGGGCCCGCTCTCTAGATGTGGTGCATGGGCTTCTCACTGCAGCAGCTTCTCTTGTTGCAGAGCACTAGCTCTAACACACGAGCTTCACTAGTTTCAGCACTTGCATTCAGTAGCTGTGGTTCTTGGGCTTTAGAGCAGAGGCTCAATATTTGCATGCCTGGGATTACTTGCTCTGAGCATTTGGATTTTCCTGGATCAGGGATTGAACCTGTGTCTCCTACATTGGCAAGCAGATTCTCTTACTCTGAGCCACCAGGGAAGACCTTAAAAGTTTTGCTTTTTATCTCTTTCTGTAAAATGTCATCATAGCCACTGTAATCAATTGACAATAATATCAAGTGATTCATTTTTTTCTAATCATTCTGCATTTATTTTGCTACCACACAAATTTCAGCCGGCTTTCTTGGTGAAGAGATTTACAGAAGTTCAGCCATGAAAATTATTATATAAATCATTTAAATCTACAAATAAAACATCCAGTGCTAATATGGCTGTTATTAAATCAGTGTTAATAACAGTATTAATAATATGGTTGGATTAATCAGTGTTCTTCTCTTATCTTCTAAAAACTTTTCTGAAAGAAATAAGGAGAAAAAGAAGCATAAATCCAAACTTTATTTCAAAACAAATATTAGAAAAAGTCTGAATCCCAGAACAATAAAATAGAAATAAATATTCAGAAAACAATGGAGGCAAGAGAAGGGAGTAGGAAGATGTCAAGAAAGGAAGTCCATTTCTGCAAAGTTAAGAAAAAGCTGCCAGATTTCTCTTTTTAAAGTAAGTAGCACAGGTTAAGATATGAATGAGACAGCAGCAGGAAATTTTCTCGACCTTGTCTGGTTCCTAGAGCAGAGCAGTCAGTGTGGACTAAAAGAAGTAAGCCGAATTAGACAGAAGTTATTTCTGGTTGGGGGCGGTGATGCAGAGAATAATTCTGCATATTTGAAGGAAATAGTCTGTTACTAAAGCTGTGAGAACAGATCTGGAGCTGCACATCTCAGCTGTTTTACAAAAGGAGAAATCACCTGACTTCAAAAGTGGAATCAAAAATGCTACAGCCCAGGTTCGATGCATGAGACAGGGCACTCAGGGCCAGTGTACTGAGATGACCCTGAGGAATGGGATGAGGAGGGAGGTAGGAGAGTGGTTCAGGACGGGGGACACATGAACACCCTTGGCTGATTCATGTCAATGCATGGTAAAAGCTACTACAATATTGTAAAGTAAGTAGCATCCAATTAAAATAAATTAATTAATTTTTAAAAAATAAAAAAAAATGCTACAGCTAAACTTATGCTTTTGGCAACAGTAGATTGCACTATTTTATATAACCCTCAGGTTGGGAACAAAAGGTTGGTCAATGTATTAAAAATCCTTCTGAAGGAGTCAGAGAGCTAACAAGGCATTGAGTATTTCCAGGACCAAGATCCAGAAGAGGGCAGTATAGGAAGGAGAGTCCAGCATTTTTCACCGTTTTTCTATTTGAGATACCTACATTTTGGGGGGCTCCAAAATCACTGCAGATGGTGACTGTAGCCATGAAATTAAAAGACACTTACTCTTGGAAGGAAAGTTATGACCAACCTAGATAGCATATTCAAAAGCAGAGATATTACTTTGCCAACAAAGGTCCATCTAGTCAAGGCTATGGTTTTTCCAGTGGTCATGTATGGATGCAAGAGTTGGACTGTGAAAAAAGCTGAGCATCGAAGAATTGATGTTTTTGAACTGTGGTGTTGGAGAAGACTCTTGAGAGTCCCTTGGACTGCAAGGAGATCCAACTAGTCCATTGTAAAGGAGATCAGCCCTCGGTGTTCTTTGGAAGGAAGGATGCTAAAGCTGAAACTCCAGTACTTTGGCCACCTCATGCGAAGAATTGACTCATTGGAAAAGACTCTGATGCTGGGAGGGATTGGGGGCAGGAGGAAGAGGGGACGACAGAGGATTAGATGGCTGGATGGCATCACCGACTCAATGGATGTGAGTTTGAGTGAACTCCGGGAGATGGTGATGGACAGGGAGGCCTGGCGCGCTGCGATTCATGGGGTTGCAAGGAGTCGGACACGACTGAGCAACTGAACTGAACTGAACTGAATACTTAGATTTATTGTTTTATTTTATTGCACTCCATGGATACTGTGTTTTTTTGTTGTTGTTACAAAATTGTAATGTTGTTACAATCTTGAAGGTCTGTGACTACTTGGCACAAGGTCTAACTAAGCAAGCCTGTTAGCTCCATTTTCCCAACAGCGTTTGCCTACTTTGAATCACCTGTCACATACTGGTAATTCTCACAGTATTTCAAAATTTTCCAGTACTTTTTATTTGTTATGGTGACCTGTGATCAGTGAACTTTGTTGCTATTACTACAGCTCACTGAAGAGTTCAGATGATAGTTAGCATTTTTTTAGCAATAAAGTATTTTTAATTAAGGTACATACATGTACATACATAATACTATTGTACACTTAATAGATTACAGTAGAGTGTACATATAACATTTACACACACTGGGAACCAAGTATTCATGTGACTTGCTTTATTGTTATATCATCTTTATGGTGATGATCTGGAAACCCACAATATCTCTGAGGTCTGCCTGTATTGGCATGTTCTGAAAAGAAATCAAAAGAAAATACTTGAGAATTTTTCCTTTATCTTAACATTAATGATTATTTTTACATCACTAAGATCTCGTGGACCACCACACTTTAACTGTTATACCTTTGTGGTAATTTTGTGTGTGTGCCCTGCTGTCATTTCAGTTGTGTCCCACTGTTTGTAAACCTATAGACTGTAGCTCACCAGGCTCCTCTGCCCATGGAACTCTCCAGGCAAGAATACTGGAGTGGGTAGCCATTCCCTTCTCCAGCGGATCTTCCTGACCCAGGGATCAAATCCAGGTCTCCTGCATTGGAGGCAGATTGCTTACTGTCTGAGCTATCAGGGAAGCCCAATTAATAGGAAGGAGAACTCAATTCAAAACAATATTATGGTGAGAAAAACAAATCAAAACCTTTATCACACACTTCTCTGTTCATAGCCTGATTTTTCTACACTATCGACATATCTTGGTGTTAACATAAGTACATAAAAATTAATGATCATCCTCGATGCCTCTCATCTTCCTACCAGCTATCAGCAAATAATGAAAGTTGAGTGTTCAAAATACATCCAGAATCTAACTGCTTCTCCTATCCCCACCATTATTACCCTTGTCTAGGCTTCCATAAATTCTCATCCAAAAGATTATAAGGAAATTCTAATTTCATCCTTGCTCCCCTACTCTCTGTTCTCAACACAGTAACATTGTGATTCTTTCACCACAGAAGTCAAGTCAAGTCAATTCTTCACTCAAATGCCCCATATCATACTAATCACCCAGAGTTAGTGCTGAAAGCCTTCAGCCAGACAACAGAATGCCCATGACATGACTATCATCAACTTTCTGCCCTTATCTCCTGCCACCCGCTTCATTACTCACTGAGCTCCAGGCATATGGGACATCTTACTGGAACAACACTCTATACCAATACTCTTTCATTCTCTGTCATTTCTACATAAAAAGCTTTATTGTCACATACTTGCATGACTCACTTCCCTACTTCCTTTGGCATTCTGCTCAAATGTCATTTCTTAAATAAGATTTCATAGACCCAATCTTACAAAAGAGTGCCCGCTGGCACATGCTCATTCTTGTTCATTCATTCTGTGTTTTATCTTCTGAAAGGCATATGCGTTAACTTGTTCATCTTATCTTTGCAAACCTTTTCAAATGAAAAAGATCCATGTCCTCATGTCAGGTACTCATGGATCTTTTCCAAGATAGTATCCTCTGCAAATTGAACACTTCTTCCTGAAAAATATATTTCAATTGAATGAATGACTAATGAAGAGTAATTGGAATCATATACATGAAGAACACAGTTACAAATGGAACAAATTTCTGATAAGAAAAGAAAATTCAAGAAATGTATCAAAAGTATTAAAATTAGAAATAAATGTCATAAACATAAAATAGAGTTTTGATTTTTTTTCTAGTGCTGCCAATGATTTTCTTTAGGCAGCTTCAGTTTCCTCCCAAACACTCTGCTCAGAGCCAACTTCACTTCCTTATTCCTAAGGGTGTATATCAATGGATTCAGCAATGAAGTGACAGTGGTGTGTATGACAGTGACATACCGCTCCTGTATTACAGAGGTGGCAGAGGTTGGGGCGATGTAGGTGAGCCCCACAGTTCCATAAAACAGAGATACCACCATTAAATGGGAGGCACATGTGGACAGAGCCTTGTGGAGCACACGACAGGTATGGTTCTTAAACAGAAGGAAGCTGATAATATACAAGTAGGAGAGGAAAGTGAAGAAGCATGGTACCATAGCTAAGCTGCCAGTGACAATAAAAATGAGCCACTGATTGAGCCGAATGTCACCACAAGCCAACTCTAAGAGGGGCTTCACATCACAAAAGAAGTGATTCAGTTTCAGAGAGTGGCAAAAGTTCAGACGTGCAGTCATGACAGAATGCATCAGAGCATAAAAGAAACTGGTGATCCAGGCCACAGTTGCCAGGAGAATACACACCTTAAGGTTCATGATAAGAGTGTAGCGAAGTGGATAACAGATGGCCACAAATCGGTCAAAACCCATAATGGCCAGCAAGATGGACTCAGTACAGCCCAGAAAGTGGAAGAAGTGTAGCTGAGTGATGCAGCCCAGGAAAGATACGGCCTTGTGAGCAGAGAGGAGGTTTGCCATTAGTATGGGCAGTGTCACTGAAGAATAGCAGATATCCAGACAAGAAAGATTTCCCAGGAAAAAATACATAGGGGAGTAGAGTCTTGGCTCCGAGATGACAACCACTAATATGGACCCGTTTCCAAACAGATCAATCATGTATATAATCAGGAGGGTCACAAAGAGAACAGGCTGTAGCTCCTGAGTGGAGGTCAGTTCCAGCAGGAGAAACTCATTCACTGTGGTAACGTTCTCCATCGCTCTGAGAAGGAGTGATAACAGTTAGTAAAGCTGCTCTAGTAGACTGTATGGGTTAAATGAAGCAAGTTCATCATCTGAAAGTATATAAGGATGATCTATGGTGAGTAAAATGATTAGAAATGCTAGAATTAAATTCACTTGCAACATAATTAAGGACAGAAATATATGATAAAATTCTGAGTCAGTGTGATATATGTGATACATAGAACTAAGAAATATATTTAGGATGCTGAGTTAAACCTATAAAGCAGCCCATATAGAATAAAGGCAGATATTCAGTGAATACAGTAAGAGAACAGGACTCAATTTTAGCCTCATTGCAGCATTAAAATTAATGTATCTAAAAAGAGTCTTGTCAGATATATTTATAAAAATTTATTTCTGGGTACAGATAGAAGCTTAGCAATAGTCCTAAATATCTTCTTTTAAAAAAGAGTAGGTTCTCCACAACCTAAGCCTTCGTAAAACTAGAAGACATTTTTTAAAATCCACAAACTTCAAATCATGTGTAGGCAGAGGGAATACAAATAAGCAGAATTGGTGTCAGCATCAGAAGAAGGCATCACAGCAACAGGGCTAATTATGTAGGAAAATCCCAAAATACCAAGCTCTTTAACGGCAAGAGAATATCGAAAACAGCAAAAAAATTCAGTCTCAGAAAAGAGTACCTCACACTGAGAGTGAATTTCTCTGGAATATCAGAAAAGAGAGAGTCAATGTGCTTGTAATGATGGAATGCAGAGAAAAGTACATTACTACAGAGGCAATAAGAATGTTGCAATATAAGAGGGGACAAATGAGCCAAGAATCTAGGGAAAATATCCTATCCCCTTTTCCATAAACCTCCTGCTGATAACTTGCCCCCCAAATTCAACTTTTTCATAGATAAACAATAATATGAGAACTTCTGCATCTACATGAAAGCACAATAAGAAAAAAACAGATAAATAGAAAATCGTGATTTCTTAATCAAATATATTTCTTCGGAAAAAAATATTTGAAGTGAAACAGAAAACTTCAGCACAACATTCCTAAGTGAAGCTATTAAAACTATAACATAATTTTTAATGAAAAAATATACAAATATTCAAAACAGAATTTCAAATTAAAACACAATGATATGCTATTTTGATGAAGATTAAAATGTTTGAGACATTATATTTGCCTGAGGGTGGTAAAATACACACAGATGAGGATGTCAGTTGATTTAATCTCTAATGGATATTTTAGCAATAACTACTAAAAATCTCACATTCAAAGCAATTCCACTTTCTAGATTGTCCTTCAGATGTGTTTGCAAATGTCAAAAATTGTGTATTTGCCATGATATTTATTTAAGCATCACCATAAGAAAGATTGCAAACAAACTAAATGACCATACGGGACTAGTTAAATAATTTTCAGTACATCAGTTCAGTTCAGTTCAGTCACTCAGTCATGTCCGACACTTTGAGACGCCATGAATCGCAGCACGCCAGGCCTCCCTGTCCATCACCAACTCCCGGAGTTCACTCAGACTCACGTCCATCGAGTCAGTGATGCCATCCAGCCATCTCATCCTCTGTCGTCCCCTTCTCCTCTTGCCCCCAATCCCTCCCAGCATCAAAGTCTTTTCCAATGAGTCAACTCTTCGCATGAGGTGGCCAAAGTACTGGAGTTTCAGCTTTAGCATCATTCCTTCCAAAGAAATCCCAGGGCTGATCTTCAGAATGGACTGGTTGGATCTCCTTGCAGTCCAAGGGACTCTCAAGAGTCTTATCCAACACCACAGTTTAAAAGCATCAATTCTTGGGTGCTCAGCTTTCTTCACAGTCCAACTCTCGCATCCATACATGACCACAGGAAAAACCATAGCCTTGACTAGACGAACCTTTGTTGGCAAAGTAATGTCTCTGCTTTTGAATATGCTATCTAGGTTGGTCATAACTTTCCTTCCAAGGAGTAAGCGTCTTTTAATTTCATAGGAAATAGTAAAACAAGGCAGCTCTTTATATACTGTTTTTTGTCTCGCACAAAAAAACATTCACAAGTACACAGGTAGAGATGCATATGTGCTGCTATATCTACTTCATACAAAAGATGCATGATTAAACAGATTAAGAAAATCAAAGCTTTTCCAACTAAGAAATTGTGCCATAAACCCATTTGTTCCACCCTATAGTTTTGACAAATTATATTCAAAGACATTCCCCAGCTACTCTCACTCACCCTTTCTAATGGTCTCAGTTTCCTTCTATAAAACACACACACATATACAAAACACCAAAAAAAAAAAAAACCCACACATTTCTACACATACAAAAACAAAAACCTTCCTTCTTACCTATTCTCTTATGTTCTACCTACTGACTGTGGCAATTCACCCTATTCTTTACTTCTCTGTGTACATCCTTGGAAAAAATATATGGTTTTGGTGCATAAGGAAACCCAAGAATGAGGGCTATAATATGTTGATTATCTCTTTGTATAAAATTATCAGAAAGATTTTAGCTGCTCAGAGTCTTATATGACAAATATCATATACCTAAGAGTAAATATAAATCACAGAGGACTTGGCCTTCATTCCCATTCTAAGCACAAAATAAGTACATTGAATCCCCTCTGAACTCTCCCTAGAGATGTTCCAAGCATAGATGTCTAGGGATCTCTTCTCAAAGGGTTATTCTCTACTTTAATATTTCAATACATAGTTATTTTGTTTTTTTAATCTATTTGGTAGAGCATTTTGCTACATTTAACTGGAAAAGAAAATTATGCTGAGCCAGTGATTTCCACTGAAAGGTTAAAGAAAGAGTAAGTATGACAATTTTTAAACAATACAGCTCCTATCATTGGAAACTCTTAACAGCTTGTGGATCCAAAGTTTGTCATTGTTTAGAGAAATATGTTAAGAAATTAAAAGATGATAAAGTTTAAACTGAACCATTTTGACAAGACAAGGTGATTGATTTAACTTGAGAAACGTCAGAGAAAAAGAAAACAGCAACAAAATAAGGGCTTTATAGCCACCAAAATAAAAAATAAAGTACCTTGTTAGACTCAAAATAGATCCTGTCTATAAATGGAAGAGAAATTGACAGATTTTTCTTAAAATCTGCCTTAGCCAAAAATTTCTTAATAATGACTATTTATAGATGCATACAGCAAAACTCTCAGACTCTGGAACAAGATCTCCTGGAGTTAGAATCCTGGCTCTGCTTGTAATGTGACTATAGTTAAGTTACTTTTCCTTTCTGGTCTCTGGTTTTCCCCTTCTGTAAACATATGCTAATAATGAAAACAACCTAATTTGATTGATGTGATGACTAAGGCTAAATAAAATAATATCTGTAAGTGAACAAACTCTATATAAGTGATTACACACATACACACACAATCATGGCTACAGAGAATTCTGAATAAGGGTTATAAAAACATTTTGCAAGAAGCAGAGAGAGAATCTGTGATGTTAAGAATTATAGTCTGGAAACCTCAATCACATATCTAGAATTTTATCCAGTTCTACTGCATGATGACATTTGCCAAAGGATTACTTTTCATCCAATTTAAAATGTATTTTTTTCATGGATATTGACAAGCAGATTCTAAATTAACAAAAAAGAATAACAAAGGTTCTGGTTCAAGATGGTGGAGTAGGAGACCCTGAACTCACCTCTTCCCATGGGCACACCCAATCTATAGCTACACAGAAAAGAAAACCAGAAACTAGTTGAAGTACTGTTACACATCAAATCAATGAGAAACATTCCACACTGAATCAGGCAGAGAGACCAAGATACAGTCTGGCCAAACATTCTATTCCCAGCATGGCAACTCACAACTCCCAGCTTCTCACTGAGGAGTAAAGAGTTTAGACTCCACATCTGGCACCCCAACTCTAAAGAATTTCACTTGAGGAACAAGCCCCCAGACATCTAGCTTTGAAAAACAAGGCTTGCATATGTGAGACCTACAAGGCTATGGAGAAAAAGCTTAAAAAGCTCACAGGACCTCACTCTGGCTAACTGACACCCTACTACTCCCCAAAGCTCAGAAAAGAGGCAGCAGATTGCAATGTGTCCAGTCTTAGTGAATTCCCTGGAGGTCCAGTGGTTAAGACCGAAGTCCTTCCCAGAGTGACCCTCTTACGTTCTCATGGGAGGACTAGACATAGGAGGTGAAAACAGCAAAGGAAGCCCCAGGAGACTTTCTTCCATCAAAATGCTTTTTTAAAAACCAAGTTGTACAGAGTGAAGTAAGCCAGAAATAAAAACACCAATACAGTATACTAACGCATATATATGGAATTTAGAAAGATGGTAACAATAACCCTGTATACGAGACAGCAAAAGAGACACTGATGTATAGAACAGTCTTTTGGACTCTGTGGGAGAGGGAGAGGGTGGGATGATTTGGGAGAATGGCATTGAAATATGTATAATATCATATATGAAACGAGTCGCCAGTCCAGGTTCGATGCACGATACTGGATGCTTGGGTCTGGTGCCCTGGGACGACCCAGAGGGATGGTATGGGGAGGGAGGAGGGAGGAGGGTTCAGGATGGGGAACACATGTATACCTGTGGCAGATTCATTTTATTATATGGCAAAACCAATACAATATTGTAAAGTTAAATAAAATAAAATAAAAACCAAGTTGTGGAATTCCGTGGTTGTCCAGTGGTTAGGTCTTGGAGCTTCCAATGCAGAGGGTACATGTTCAATCCCTGGTCAAGGAACTAAGATCCCACATGCCATAAGGAATAGTCAAAATACAAAAAAAAAAAAAAAAGCAGACAAAAAAACTCCCATTTAATGAAATGTGTCCAGTCTTCATGTGAAGGAGATCTATTTGCTTATTTTAAAGGCTTGACCTAAGTGGTAGGCTTCTTATCTAACACACTTCTAGAGGCCAACTACAATACTCTCCATAGACAGAGGCCTTAGCAGACACCATCTCTTTTCTATCCCTCTGCCTCATTCAGATTGCCAATATATTCCAACATCCAGAGGACACCCCTTGACCATTTGACTCTAGTGGCCAGCAGGGCTCATGTCTTTTGGCTCCCACAGGTCTGTAACAAACAGAGAAACAATTCTTAACTGACTATCTCCCCTGAGACAGCACAGAGACATAGAAACACCCAGTCTTTCTGTGAAATAGGACTATTTGTTTCCCTTAAAAGCTACAGCCTAAGAGGCAGGCTTCTCATTTATCACATAGCTAGGGGGCAAGTACCAGAGAGGGCAATGGCACCCCACTCCAGTACTCTTTCCTGGGAAATCCCATGGATGGAGGAGCCTGGTAGGCCACAGTCCATGGGGTCGCTAAGAGTCAGACACGACTGAGCGACTTCACTTTTCCTTTTCACTTTCATGCCTTGGAGAAGGAAATGGCAACCCACTCCAGTGTTCTTGCCTGGAGAATCTCAGGGACAGAGGAGCCTGGTGGGCTTCTGTCTATGGGGTTACACAGAGTCGGACACGACTGACGCGACTTAGCACCAGCAGCAGCAGCAGGGGGCAAGTACAATCCTTTCTAGAGCTCAGGGAGCCCAATGGATGCAATCTTCAGGCTATAGCTCTGCCCCAGCTCAGATCTCTGGTGTTTCTGAGAAAAAAACATCTTCCTGATGTTCCAGTTTTTGTTGCTGACACCCAGAGGCCACATAACCCAGATAGCCTGCTCTAATGACCAGAAGGCTTGTGTCTTTGGGCTTACCAGACAGTCACAAACAAAGAAACTGTTCTTAACTGGCTACCACCCCAGGGCTCAGTGAAGGAGAAGCAAACTCACTTCTTACAGACATCCGCTGAAGGAAGTCTATAGACATTCATTGAAAATTGCTGCCTGAGAGTCTGGCTTCCAATTATTCTGCATCCAGATGCTGATGGAGACATTTATTATAAATCTCAGTTTTAATATGTCTTCCCTTTTCAAGGTATACAACAAGGGATTTACCAATAAATTGAGTGCATTTTCTAGCATTTAGACCAGCTGATCTTTTTCCGATAAATAAATTGATATGAGAATATCTGACATATATGATAATAGAATGGCCAGAATAGAAAAGAAATAGATAAATCATTTATTATGTAGTAAGTGCCTGCTCTCATCCCTCCCTAGCTTTCTTATCTCTTTTTAGTTCTCTGTAGCATCTAATTGAAGAAGGCAGTGGCACCCCACTCCAGTACTGTTGCCTGGAGAGTCCCATGGATGGAGGAGCCTGGTGGGCTGCAGTCCATGGGGTCACTAAGAGTCGGACACGACTGAGCGACTTCACTTTCACTTTTCACTTTCATGCATTGGAGGAGGAAATGGCAACCCTCTCCAGTGTTCTTGCCTGGAGAATCCCAGGGACGGAGGAGTCTGGTGGGCTGCCGTCTATGGGGTTGCACAGAGTTGGACATGACTGAAGCAACTTAGCAGCAGCATCAGCAGCATCTAATTACCCTGACATATATACTTATGAATTTGTCCATTGTGTAAGATTGTAGAATTTCTTTTGTTCAGTCTTGCTTCCTACACCTATGCTGCCTGACACAATATATATTCAATGACTATCTCTTAAATAAGTGAGTAGGTAAATAAAAACTGAGCAAATAATGACACATAGTTGAGCACAGAACATGGTTATGGGGCTACAAATTCCTGAGGGAAAATCATGTAGACCATTTATTAGAGTG
Source organism: Bos indicus (assembly GCF_029378745.1). Classification (NCBI taxonomy): domain Eukaryota; kingdom Metazoa; phylum Chordata; class Mammalia; order Artiodactyla; family Bovidae; genus Bos; species Bos indicus. The sequence goes on along the minus strand of NC_091782.1, from coordinate 28,782,335 downwards.
AAGGAATAAAAATCTTAATCAGAGTCAGATATAAGCCTCATTAATCTCAGTGGTGCTGCCGGCAGTCTTTAAATAACTTGCTCCCGAAGGTTTCCTTCAGCGCCAGCCTCACTTCTTTATTCCTAAGAGTGTATATCAGTGGATTCAGCACTGGAGTGACTGCACTGTAGACGATGGCCACCATCCTATCCTGAGTCATGGAAGTGGCTGAGGCAGGACGAATGTACGTGAAGCCTACAGGTCCATAGAAAAGACACACTACTGTGAAATGGCAGGCACAAGTGGACAAAGCTTTGTGGAGTATCCTGCAAGACTTATGCTTGAGCAGAAGGGAGCAAATAATATACAAGTAGGAGAGAAGCGTCAGGAAGAAAGTTCCCATAGATACGCTGCCTGTGACAACAAAAAGCAGCCATTGGTTGAGCAGCGTGTTACTGCAGGCCAGTTCCAAGAGGGGCTTGACATCACAGAAGAAGTGATTGAGCTCTTGAGAGCGGCAAAAGTTCAGGCGTGCAGTCATGACAGAATGTACCAGAGCGTTAAAGATGCTGGTGATCCAGGCCACGGCTGCCAAGAGAATACATACCTTGGGGCTCATGATGACAGGGTAACGAAGTGGGTTGCAGATGGCAGCGAAGCGATCAAAAGCCATGACAGCCAGTAAGACGGCCTCTGTGCTTCCCAGAAAGTGGAAGAAGTATAGCTGAGTGATACAGCCCAGGAAAGATATGGTCCTGTGAGCGGAGAGGAGGTTTATAAGGACTTTGGGCAATGTCACTGAAGAGTAGCAGATATCCAGACAAGAAAGGTTTCCCAGGAAAAAATACATGGCGGAATGCAGTTTGGGTTCCAAAATAGTAATCACTAATATAGCTCCATTTCCAACCAAGTTTATCAAGTAAATGATTAAGAAAATCACAAAGAAGAAAGGCTGCAGCTGCTGAACACTGGTCAGGCCAAGTAACAGAAACTCATTTACTGTAGTGACATTCTCCATTGCTTTGGGAAGCAAATGTAATGATGACAATGAATTAGTTTTTTTGAATTTTACACTGTGTGAATTAAGTGAAGCAAGTTTACTTATTTGGAAAAGCCTAAGGGTGAGCTCCAGTGTGGAGGATATTTAAAAGTGGTAAGTAAACATCTTTACCACTGCTGAATATGAGTCAAACATCTTTTTACTGCTTCAGAATTTATCACGTACTAATAAAAACAGCTTATAATGAGTAAGTCAGATATAGATAAAAGACACTTCTTTAAAGCATAAAATGTAAAGCATGACTATATCTTATGTACAATATTAGAATTAGAGGTTAGACAAAAAAAATTAGAGGTTACAAAATTTTAAAACATACAAAGGAAATAATTGTTCAGCTTATGATTCTCGGTTCTGGCAGTAAAAGTGATGTAGCCTAGTGAGGATTTCTTCTTTTCTCCTAAGATATTTTAAAGCCTCAGGAAATTAACGCATCCTTCCTACATGCCTAAACTTTCAGCAAAACTAAGAGACGTAAAATCCAGAATCTTCAAATATTGTGTTTAAGCAGAGGGAATAAAAACAGCATCAGTTCAGTTCAGTCGCTCAGTCGTGTCCGGCTCTTTGCGATCCCATGAATCGCAGCACGCCAGCATAATTAGCCTCAGTAGTCACAAAACTGCAACATAGTGGTGGGTTTGTGTGTGTAGTTGAGAAAAACTTGAAAGAGTAAAAAGTGTTAACAGGAAGAGAATTTTGAAAACATCCCCAATTTTTCAGGCCACTACATTTAGTGGGAATTTCTACGAGAGGAGGAGAATTAGAATAAGGTAAAGCATAAGCATTGAAAGAGAGAGGAAAAATATATACTAAATGCTTTGGCATTTGTAAAAAATAATCACCACCTTATTAACAGAAGAAGGAGTCCTTGAATTGAGGAATGGAAAAACTACCTGGTACACCCCCTCCCTGGTGGCTCAGATGGTAAAGAATCTGCCTGCAGTGTGGGAAAGATCCCCTGGAGAAGGGCATGGCCACCCACCCCAGTATTCTTGCCTGGAGAATACCATGGACAGAGGAGCCTGGTGGGCTCCAGTCCATGGGGATGCAAAGAGTCCAACATGACTGAGCGATTAAGCAGCAGCCTACCCACCCTCACCCACACTAACACTCCCCTGCTAACAACTGGTCCAGAATACCACAACCCAATGTAAGCTCCCAATAAAATAGCTTCAAAAGTTGACAGAAATAATGAAGAGTAAAATTCACAACCCTAATAGAAGTTTTTAACATCTCTCTCTCTGTGCCTTATAGAAGAGAAAGCAAAAAAAAAAGTTAGTAAGAATATAAAAATCTGAAAAGCATAATTTACAAATTTGATTGACATATATAAACAGCTCAATAAGAAAAGAATTCACACCCACAAAAAAAGAGCAAAATACAAGCTGAGAGAATTTATCACTACACTAAAAATATACACTAAAGGAAGTTCTCTAGTCAGTAAGAAAAGATCCTAAGCAGAAGAATGGAAATGCAGAAGGAAGTGAAGAACATCAGAATGGGTATGTGTCTGTATGCATGTAAGGAAAAATTGACCCAATAAAAGTGAAAAATGACTATACAAGGGAATAATGACTATGACTTGTGGATGTTAATACTATGTAGAATAGAATACATGAATGGAAAAAGAAAAGAATTCACATTATTTTTAATGGCACATTAAACATTTACAAAATCAAGATAGGTTGAGTTTTTTTTTGAGCATCAAAAATTTCAATAGATTGAGTCATTCAAAGAATGTTCTTTGAATATGGTAAAATTTTTAAAAAGTAAGAAAAAGATATCCAGAAATGCACTAAATGCTTGAAATAAAGCAACACACAGCTAAATAATTCATGGATAAAGGGAAAATCCAAATAGATTTTTAAAAATATTTTAACCAAATTATAATGAAGATGAGACATATCAAAACTTTTAGTATGTAGCTAAAGAAATAAACAGAGAAATTTTATGTCTTGAATTCATATCTTAAAAATAAGAAATATTGAAAATCAGTACTCTAAAATTGTATTTCAAAAACTAAAAGAATGAATGAATAAAACCAGCACCTCAAATCTAAAGAAACCAAAAGAAAGGAAATAATGAAAATAATAACATGAATCATTAAAATAGAAAAGAAAAATACAGTAGAGAAAAGTCAATAAAGTGAAAACTTAGTTATTTGAAAAGATTGTGAAAGTGATAAACTCCTGTAAGACTTAAAGAGAGAGAGCTCAAAATATCAATTATAGAAGATCTTTATGAGCAAATTTATGCCAATAAATTTAACAATCTAGATGACATTTATAAAATACTTCAAAACAAAAGTAAATTACTAAAACTAACAGTAAAAGAGAAAATTTGAATAGTTTGATATCTATATAGGAAATGGTAGCTGCTATTTAAGATATTCCCCAAAATAAAATGCCAAGTGCAGATTTCTACCAAATAGTTAATAAAGAAATAATAATTTACACATAGTCTCCTAAAGAAAGAAAAAAAGAATACTTCTCAACTTCTTTTATAAGGCTAGCATAACCCTGATGAAAGTAGTGAAAGTGAAAGTCGTTCAATCATATCCAACTCTTTGTGACCCTATGGACTATACAGTCCATGGAATTCTCCAGGCCAGAATACTGGAGTGGGTAGCTGTTCCCTTCTCCAGGTATCTTCCCAACCTGGGTCTTCCTCACTGCAGGCAGATTCTTTCTTACTTCCCACAAGGGAAGCCCAAAGCCCCGCAAAAAGAATACTCTCAACCTCTTTTTCAAGGCTAGCATGACCTTGATACCAATACTTGAAAAAGGACTTAACAGAAAGGAGATGTGCAGATTACCTTGTTTCATGAGTACAGATGCAAAATTCCTTTCTCACTGTCTCCTATGTGACTCTGTGCAAATCACCATCATCACTCATTTGAATTATTGGAATGATCTTATTTCCACTCTTATCCAGTCTCTTATTCTCAAGGCAGCATCCAGGATTATTCTGTTAAACATGTCTAATGATTTAAGCTTCCACTACCACTCTATTCCTGGATTACTCAGCCACATTGATCTCTATGTTGTTCCTAAAACACTAACTACATTCTCATCTCAAGGTCTTTGCACCAGCTCTCCACTTGTATGAAGCATTCTTACACTTAATAAATTCACATGTTTAATTCCCACATCTCTTTCAGACCTTTGCCCTAAAGCTACACCTTCATCGTGAATTTCTCTGATTGTTTTGTTCAGTCACTGACTCCTGTACAACTCTTTGTGATACGATGGACTGCAACACGCCAAGCTCCTCTGTCCTCCACTATCTCCTGGAGTTTGCCCAAATTCATGTCCATTAAGTCAGCGATTCTATCTAACCATCTCATCCTCTCTCACCCTCTTCTCTGGCCCTCTATCTTTCCCAGTGAGTCAGCTCTTCACATCAGGTGGCCAAAGTATTGGAGCTTTAGCTTCAGCAACAGTCCTTCCAGTGAAGTGTCAGGGTTAATTTCCTTTAGGATTGACTGGTTTGATCTCCTTCCTGTCCAAAGGACTCTCAAGAGTCTTCTCCAGGTTAAATGACAAAAGAAAAGCATATCCTTTCTTGCTATGTTATTATCAATGGCACTTATCTTAATCTGCTGTATTGGATTTTATTAAATATTTTATATTTTTTATTTAACTTACATGCAGTCTCAAACACACACACACACAAAATTGTTGTCTATTTTATTCACTACTGCATCCCAGCACCTAAAACAGTGTCTGGAACATTTTTTTGGTGCTCTCTCTATACTTATTGAATTAACTACTGGGTTATTTTTACCTGTTCAGTTATTATCAGTTACAAAAGCTACCCTCAAAAGGTCAGATTTGTTTTCTTTTGAACATTCTCACCTATCCATACTATTCTCCTGAATGTGATGCTACACTCACAAAAGATTCTTTCAGTTTATCAGAAGACATGGCAACATAGAAAGTGAGAAATGAATATTTGTGATTAAGTAAATAACTTTTAGCCATATAGGGCCATTTTAGCAATTCATTTTTGTCATGGACTGTTCTCAAAGACACTTGTGATTCTTAATGATTAATTATTGTCTATAAACAGTATTTTAAATTTAAGAAATTACATTATTGATGAAAGAAAACAAAAATCTAGGAACTGCACTCCATGAGTATGGATATAGAAGAAATATTCTAAATGGAGTTGTTGGTAGAGAAGATGATTAATCTCAGGAGTCGTAAATATAATTGAAGGACATTATTACCTATGAAGGACATTATTACCTATATGGGAAAATGGGAATGTACTCAAGTGAAAATATTAATACTTAAGTAAATACTTCATACAAGAGTTTTGAAAATTATTATATTTTTCCTGGATAATAGCACCATCCATCTCCCACTAAAAATCATACTATTGCAAAGTTATATAATTATATAAACAGTAGGTACAATCTAACATATTGTTTGACTAGAACTAGAACCTATTATTTTTGCATTATTAATTTTGACATATATTAAGGTATTACTTATGTAATTTTTTTCTCTAATTCTCAGTAACACACACACCCACCCACACACACCCACACCCATAACCACACACCACTAAACAGATATAGACACTCAGACATTTAATTTAAACATAGACCTAACTTGACCACAATGAGAGTCTACCCTGAAACAAATAACAAACAACCAAAAAAAAAACAACAACAACAAACAAAGATGTACACACACAGACTGAGAAATTCAAAGCTTTACTTGCTAATGACATGTGCCGTGAACACACCTGCTCTTCCACTCTGTAATTTTCACAGCTTAGATTCAAAGAGTTTTCCACATTTACTTTCACTTGCTTTTTCCAATTATATTAACGCCCTTTCTTCAGAAAATCATTCCTCTAATCTAAGCTCACTTTTCTTCTGTTTACTCTCAGCCAATTTGTCCTGCATATCTGTCTTCACATACTTTATAATAAAATAAAATTTTGGCTCAAAAAGGATATCCAAAAATCAGAGATCAGCTTCATTTACTGTCTCTTTGAATAAGATCATCATAGATAGTTCCAGCTCTTCAAAACTCTTTCACCCATTTTATTGCAAGCAACCTGTATCTAGATGTGAGATTGAATCTCAGCAAATTCATCTCTTATTTGAGAGAACAAACAGACTAAATCCTGTATAAACCTCCCTGGGGGTATCTGGACATTAATGTCTTGGGATTTTCTCTCTAGAGACTTATTCTTTCCATATTTCTCTTCCATAAGTATCAATTTATACCCTTCTTTGGTGTGCTTGTGAAGTCACTAGATTAATTCTTTAATAATAAATTTGGGACAGAGCCTTTGGTTGATCATGAGCAAAAGGGAGTGATGAGAATATAAAAGAAAAGAGACAGGTCTATCCTTCAAAAGTCTAACACCTTATAAATGCAAAAAAGTGATATCAGAGCAATATAATGAAAACTAAAAATATGAATTATAAACTGAATTCCACAAATAAAGAAAAGGAAAGTATTTAGGGAACTGATAAACAAACAGGGAAGAATAAACAATGGGAATAAATTTGTTTAATTTGCATTTTTATGTATGGGATCTTTGAAGTATTGCAAAAAATCTAAGGTTATTATTTGTGCTATTATGATAAATATCCTTTCTAAAGATAAGAGAAATTATATATTTTCTATTTTGTTTGTTTCTTTTTTTTTTTGGTCACATTATGTGGCTTACAGAATCTTAGTTCCCTGACACCAGAGATTGAACCCAGGCCACAGCAGTGAAAGCGCTGAGTTCTAACCACTGGTCTTATGCTTAGTTGCTAAGTTGTGTCTGACTCTTTGCAACCCCATGGACTGTAGCCTGTCAAGCTCCTTTGTCCATGAAATTTTCCAGGCCAGAATACTGGAGTGGATAGCCTTTCCCTTCTCCAGGGGATCTTCCCTACCCAGGGATCAAACCCAGGTCTCCCACATAGCAGGCAGATTCTTTACCAGCTGAGCCACCGGGAAAGTACAGTAAATGTAAGAAGGACAGTGACAAAGGAAGACAACTTTTAGACAAATGCTGAAAGTTAGAGAACCACAAGTCAATGGATAGTTAGTTCACCATAAGACAAAATAAAATTTAAGAACAATAGATTAACTGAAGAATATATTTGATATGTTTGAATATATTTGGGATTCCCTAGTGGCTCAGATGGTAGAGTCTGCCTGCAGTGTGGGAGACCTGAGTTCAATCACTGGGTCGGGAAGATCCCCTGGAAAAGGAAATGGCAATTCACTCCAGTATTCTTGCCTGGAAAATCCCATGGATGGAGGAGCCTGGAGGGTTAAGTCCTTAGGGTCGCAAAGAGTCGGACACGACTGAGCAACTTCAGTTCACTATATTTGATATGGAGGTTAAAATACCAAAAAAAGTGTGCACAAGTAGAGACAAGCACATCGTAGTTTTACTTATGCTCAAAAGATTCAAATTAACTTTTTATTTAGATATAGTTTCAAATATATAGAATATACATAAGCTTTTCAGGAATAAGAAGAGAACCCCCAAAATCCATGAATTCTTTACCCAGATTAATCTATTGTTAACATTTTGCCCCATTTATCATTGAAATCAATACTGTTGGCAAGAAAAAACAGATTGCATGGGCAAGACAGATAATTTTCTATATTTATCATGAGAGAAAAATAAACACTACACTTCAAGGGAAATGAAGTTTGAAAGTTGCTACTTTTTCTCCCACAGCTCTCAGGGCCTTTCTGATATCCTTATTCCTCAAAGTATAAATGATGGGGTTTAGCATAGGGGTCACCACACTGTACAGTACTGAGATCAGCCGGTCTTTTGCCAATGAGTAAGATGAGATGGGCCGCACATAGGTGAAGATGGAGCTGCCATAGTAGAGAAGGACAATAACCAGGTGAGACGCACAGGTGGAAAAGGCCTTTTGTCTCCTCTCTGAGGAGCGGATCCTCAAGATGGTGGAGATAATGTAGAGGTAGGAAAGGATGATACCTAGGAAAGGAGCCCATCCAATGAAGACCCCAACAATAAGTAACACCAACTCATTGACAGAAGTGTCCCCACAAGACAAGATCAGCAAAGGAGGGATGTCACAGAAGAAATAATTAATCTCGTTGTTGCCACAGAAAGGCAGGCGGAATGTCAGTACTGTGTGCACCACTGAGTTGAGGAAACCACCAGTCCAGCAGGAGGCTGCTAACTGGCTGTATAGGACCTTGTTCATAATAACCGAATACCTTAAAGGTTTGCAGATTGCAATGTAGCGATCATATGCCATGGCTGCCAGGAGGAGACATTCTACCCCCACAAAGAAAAGGAATGCAAAAAGTTGAGCCACACAGCCCCCGTAAGAAATACTTTTCTTCTTTGATAGGAGATGCACCATCATCTGGGGGACATTAGTGGTGGTATAACAGATATCAAGAAAGGCCAGATTCCTTAAAAAAAAATACATGGGAGTATAGAGTTGTATATCGACCAATGTTACCAAAATAATGAAAATATTTCCTCCCAGGGTACAGAGATAGATCATAAGAAATATGGTAAAGAATAAAAACTGCACATCATTTAAGTCAGAGAATCCTAAGATGATAAATTCAGACAGAGTGTGATTTTCTCCTTCCATGATGTTTTCTCTTGGAAACTGAGAAAGAAGCAGTACAGATTGCAGTATTCATGTGCTGCAGCAGCAGTAATCTACAAAACAAGAACATATAACTTTATAGATAAAATAATCATCAGAAAATAACAGGAAAAAACGCTCAAATTTAGAATCTATGACAAGTTACAGTGTTGTACCGCAATCATCACATAAGCCTTCGACACACATTTAAACTTTTCCTATAGGACACATGTCTTACAGAACATCAGCAACACCTTTGCAGGAAAAAGTAAATATTTTAAAGGTCTATGTGCAGCATAAGAGCTATTTATGTAAATAGGTCTTGGCAAGCCCATTTCTTAACACCTTGTTGTGTCTTAGAGATGACTGGTGAATATCCATTACATAATTTGTTTCAAGAGTTGTGGGGTTATTTGAGTTTCTCCTTGTGATGCCTCCTTGTCTTCCTTGCACATTTAGAGATTGATCTTTATGGTTTTAAGTTATATTTTAAGAAAATGAAAGTGGAATAGAAAATTCCAAAAACAAGACAGTTCCAGAATGTGATACCATGTACTTTGATAAAACTTTATCTTAAAAAACAATAGTTGACACTAGTAAGCATGTCCTGGAACAGACTCTTTCAAACCATGACACTAAGACTTGAAGATGACACTGTTATCAATGGAATTAGTTATTGAAACCACTCTCCAGTGCCCTAAGCTTTGTCATATAATTTCCCTGGTGGTCCAGTGATTAGGACTTGGAGTTTTCACTGCTGTAAAAGTAAGACCAAGTAAATGAATAAAAATTTTAAATAATAATTTTGTCTCATTTTAGCCTCAAATATCGTGATGTGGTCGTGGTTTAGTCACTAAGTCCTGTGTCTGCATTCAGAGCAGGAAATTTAAAAGTCAGACTTCTCTCTCTTTAGCTGGTATGGTCACCAACAACAACCTTAGCTGATCAGAGAAAACATGAAACAAACAAGAGAACACGTCTCACAACAAGTCAGAATACCTGAGTTCCCTCCTCAGTTCTACAATCCACTAGCTGTTTGAACATGGGAAGATCATTTTAATTTTCTGGTTCCCTGTTGAGTCATATGTGATGTGAAAGTCGCTCAGTCATATCCAACTTTTTGCAACTCCATGGCCTATACAATCCACAGAATTCTCCAGGCCGGAATACTGGAATGGGTAGCCGCTCCCTTCTCCAGGAGATCTTCCCAACCCAGGGATTGAACCCAGGTCTCATGCATTGAAGGCAGATTCTTTACCAGCTGAGCCACAGGGGAAATCCTGAGTCATATGTAAAATTATTATAAACTCTCTATCTCCAAAATTCCAGAAAAATATTTATGTATTATGATGTAAAAGTAACAGTTTTAGTTTGACCGTTGATCCATTCTGATTGCTTAGAATGATGAAGAAACAAAAATGTTTAAAAATCAATTTTCTCATCAATGGTTTTGGTAATGTGATATCATAATTAATGATCTCAGTAAATTAAGTATACTATGATCATAGCATATTACAACTCAAAGAGTAAATTTAAAATAAAACGCTGAGTAAAATATTGCTGGGACGGCACTGGCTTTGATGAGACATTAGCCCATTGTCCTTTCCCATTTCTGTCTTTTTCAAGATCCATGAAAAGTTTGAATTACTCCAACTCAGATACTTATGACAAAGATCAAATTTATAAATATTTCCACACAAAATAAAGGATAACTTAAAACTTGGATCTCTTGGACATAGGATAAAATTTTGTATATATTATATGCTTAAAATTGTCAAAATAAAAAATAGTAAAAAAACAAAATGGGTAAGAAAGCAACATAATATCCATGGTAATAATCAGTAATTTTTATTTCTAATTATTTAGTTGTTTCCCCCTAGGTTAGCCAAACTGTTTCCAAAACACACCTTAGAAATATGTTTTGGTTTAAGGCCCAAAGAACAAACATCAAGGAAATATTAATGAAACTGAGATTAAGACTGAGTCTTATTTCAAAAAATTATGAGATTAAATACACTCAGTAAATGCAAATTATTTTATTTCTATTTAATTTCCCGGTAGCCATGCATCATTTCAGTATCATGAAAAATAAACTTTCCATGAAGAAAATCTCTCGTGAGTTAGTCTGCTAAGTCGCTTCAGTCGTGTCCCACACTGTGCGACCTCATAGACAGCAGCCCACCAGGCTCCGCCACCGCTGGGATTCTCCAGGCAAGAACACTGGAGTGGGCTGCCATTGCCTTCTCCAATGCAGGAAAGTGAAAAGTGAAAGTGAAGTCACTGAGTCGTGTCCGACTCTCAGTGATCCCATGGACTGCAGCCTACCAGGCTCCTCCATCCATGGAATTTTCCAGGCAAGAGTACTGGAGTGGGGTGCCATGAGTTAGTCTACAGATGGCAATACTTGGCTGAATTCCGTCTCAGTGGAGAACTGAATGGAAGACAAAGAAATAGTAATCCCAAGAGTTCAGTACTAGAACTAAGGTAAAATTTAAACTGGCTTTCAGAATTCTTATCAATATTAAAGTGAAGGATTTAATATGAATTCATTTACACAACAAAGCTTTCTGTGAATCATCTGACCATTGTATCCAGTATACAAATAAGAAACTTTTGTTTTGGAAAAGTTCCATTTTGGAAAATGGTTTGTTTGGTGTTACTTGACCCTATGTTGCTGTTTTTGTAGAGTGTTCAGATAAGTGAAGGAAAAACTCTACAATAGAGTATTTCCCTTTAATTAATGAATTCTCTAGAAATGATAACACTGTACGTATTAATTGAAAAATCATGAAAAAGGTAGAAATCTTGAGAAAACCTTTTCTTTAGGCTTTTATCTGCTGTACCACCACTATCCATCTCCTCTCCAACATTGAAATCAAAGTTGGGGCTAACCATGGCTATTTATATAATCAATGAGCATTACTGAGTCTAACGCATGGTACTTGGTGCTGAAAATTCAATGCTGTATTTTGGACCATCTCTTATGGAATATACAGAATGGAAATTCCAGCTCCAATTGGGAAGGAGCCTTTAAAAGTCATCTAGTCCGGCCACTGAAATACCCTATACAGCTGTTTTGCTGTGCTGTTCTTAGTTGCTCAGTCATGTCTGACTCTTTGCAACTCCATGGACTGTCATCTACCAGGCTCCTCTGTCCATGGGGATTCTCCGGGCAGAGAATAATGAAGTGGGTTGCCATGCCCTCCTTCAGGGGATCTTCCCAACCCAGGGATTGAACCCAGTCTCTGGCATTACAGGAGCATTCTTTACCATTTGTGCCACCAGGGAAGCCCTATATTTTGCAAGGTGATAACCCAATCTAAAATTGTATACTGTATTGATGAGAGATGTAAACTCTTTAAAGGGAGGCTATTCCATCTTTAGACAAATCCAAGTATTAGAAAAAAATTTTGATCATTGTGGGGTTTTTTGGCTTGACCACATTTTAGTTGTGGCATGTGGGATGTTTAGTTGCAGCATGTAGTATCTAGTTCCCTGACCAGGGATCAAACCCTGGCCCCCTGCATTGGGAACAAGGACTTTTAGCCACTGGATCATCAGGGAAGTCCCTGGTCACTGTGTTTTATTACTGGAAGAATGGTTACACCTACCAGCTGTGTGAACACAAAAAATGCAGCTATTCTACCCACTTACTAGCTGTGTGACCATGAATGAATTATAAAGCTCTTCCTCCCTAAATGAAAATAATGATATCTTTCTCATCTGAAAATTTTGACATTAAATGAGGTAATGCATTTAGTACTTAACCTAGTGTGTAGTACATAAAAATAACAATGAATGATAGATATTACTATTGTTATTTCACATATTTGGTTTTAGATCTAAATTCTGAAACCACAGGTAAAGTTTGGTCTCTCTTCTTCATGAAGGACTTTGCTATATGAAACTTTTGACTCTGGACTAAACAAATTTATTTTGTCTTTGTTTCTCACATAATATGGATTTGATAATAGTCATTTATGCCAAATCATGCCAAACTCTTTTATCATCCAGTAGGACTTGTATCTTTTCACTGTCGTGGACTGAATGACTTGTCTCAAGAATTCACAGTATTGGCAGAACAGATGAATCAGATACTTTGGAGAGCCAAGCACCTTTCCTGTAGCTAAAAAATGACATTGCTGAAGGAAGCTACACAGTTTACAGACATTGAGCTGCCCCACACACCCAGAGACAGGATGGATATCTTATTGTCTCCCCAAATAAAGCTCTATGAGATCGTTGATTTCTTTTTTTCCTAACTATTCCCTACTGTTTTCCAAAGAGGGTGATTGAAGAAAAACAGTAAATCTAAGAATCAGGCTGAAATAAGAAGTAGGGAGGTGGGGGAAAGGAGGTGGAAGACGAGGAGAATAAGAACAAAAAGAAAAACACTTACTTGTAGTAGAAAAGAGAACATGAGAATAGATGTTCAAATTCAAATTCCCAAAACCTGGTACGAGGCTTCTTTTATGGACTCTTGGAGTGACAGACTTCTTGTCCCTGGAGCTTCTATGCTGTTAGAAACATTTAACAAGAGCCCAGCATCCCTAATTAAATGCCGATGCTGTGGGTGTTATACAGAAGCAGGATGTGCTGCTTTAGGGAGTTGAAATAGAAAAGTCTCAGATAAATGGTAATCCTTCATGGTGATTATGTAAGAGCTCTACTCAGAAGAGACTGACTTACGAGACTCTTAAGCCTTTAGACATTCCTGTTCCAATCATGTTTATTTGCTACCACTATCCAACTGGCAATGAAAAGAAACTGAGGTCCCCGTAAGTTTTGAACATTTCTAGGATCACACAGAATGAAGGTTCAAGACTCTTTTTCTCTCACTTGGGTATCTGGCCTAATCTCACCTTCAAATTAAAAATATCTTCACTTTAGCTGGTAAATACTCATCCATCTTTGCATGAATACAGATCATGAAGGATGAAATTTCAGATTAAGAAATTATGGCTTGTCTTCTAAGTAGCTGGGACTCAGTTAAGAGTTTAAATGAAAAGAGTGATGGGGGTAGAGAGGAACACAACAATAGAAAATTAATCCAAGGATTCTATGCAGATTTTTCCTAAATATAAATCCTGCTGCTGCTAAGTCACTTCAGTCGTGTCTGACTCTGTGTGATCCCATAGATGGCAGCCCACCAGGCTCCCCTGTCCCTGGGATTCTCAAGGCAAGAACACTGGAGTGGGTTGCCATTTCCTTCTCCAATGCATAAGAGTGAAAAGTGAAAGTGAAGTCGCTCAGTCGTGTCCGACTCTCAGCAACCCCATGGACTGTAGCCCACCAGGCTCCTCCATTCATGGGATTTTCCAGGCAAGAGTACTGGAGTGGGGTGCCATTGCCTTCTCCGAAATATAAATTCTAGAGGCAAAAAAAAAAAAATCATTTGGAAGTTAATGCAATGATATAGTTGTGAAGTTAAGAAAGCTTGATTGTGAGGTGTAAGTGATGATACTAAAAAGGAAAAAAAAGGATAAAAATCAAAATCACTGTGAAGAAAAAAAAAATAGGTACATTTTGTCATCATGTTTATTTTTCAGCCAAAGAGGAAAGAAAAATTAAAAAGAGCTAAAGGTTAAAGCTTGGGTGAGGAAATTTGGAGAATGGTAAAGTTATAGACGTAAAAAGGCATTCAGAGAAAAAGCTTATTTTGGCAAAGAAATGAATTTTAAATGACTCAGGTTTTCTGGTCTATCAGGGCACTGAGATTAAATGAAAAATATGTACAAGACATGAGCACAGTGATTATCACAGAGTGCTGAACAAATGTTAGCTCTTATTATTAATATTATTTTTCAATCAGAAATCTCCAAAGAATGTTTGAATATATTAAATGATACTCAAGAGTTAGATAATAACAATTCATGTTATGTGGAAGAAGATAACATTTGACTCATGAAACTAATGAAGATCACATAGCATGAAATAAAAAACAAAGATCCAAATATCAAATTTTTGTTGACACCAAAATTTAGGGCATGAGAAAGAAAAATAAAGACAAAACTTTTGGTAAGGACAAAAGCCATGTAGACAGCAAAATTGACTTCCAGGTAACACACTTATCTCCGAAATGATTTTACTCTTTCATACTCAGTATTTTTAATGGTCAAATAATAAATAACAATAAATAACAAATTTAATTTAAAGGAGACACTAAAAATTTTAAATTTATCTAAGAAAAAAAATGTTAATTTTCAACATACAGTGTTTGTATCTTATCCTTAGTTCAACTTGGTCTTTTTTTTTCTTTTTAATTTTTATTGGAATAGAGTTGCTTTACAGCAAAATGAATCAGTCATACATACACATAAACATATATCCCCTCCTTTTTGGACTTCCTTCCCATTCAGGTCATCTATAAAAATAGTATGCTGCTGCTGCTGCTAAGTCACTTCAGTCATGTCCGACTCTGTGCGACCCCATAGACGGCAGCCCACTAGGCTTCTCTGTCCCTGGGATTCTCCAGGCAAGAATACTGGAGTGGGTTGACATTTCCTTCTACAAGAAAAATAGTATATATGATCTTATTTGCAAAACAAGTAAGGCAGGCTTAATATTTGCAGACTTGTGACTCAGACCATAAAGCGCCTGCCTACTATGAGGGAGACCTGGGTTCGATCCCTGGGTCTGGAAGATTCTCTGAAGAAGGAAATGCAACCCACTCCAGTACTCTTGCCTGGAAAATCCCATGGACAGAGGAGCCCGGTAGTCTACAGTCCATGGGGTCGCAAAGAGTCGGACGCCACCGAGCACCTTCACTTCCTATAGCTCAGTTGGTAAAGAATCTGCCTGCAATGCAGGAGACCCCGGTTCAGTTACTGGGTTGGGAAGATCTCCTGGAAAAGGGATAGGCTACCACTCCAGTATTCTCAGGCTTCCTTTGTGCCTCAGATGGTAAAGAATCTGCCTGTAATGTGGGAGACCAGGGATTGATCCCCTGGAGGAGGGCATGCTTCAGTATTCTTGCGTGGAGAATCCCATGGACAGAGAAGCCTAGCAGGCTACAATTCATAGGTTTGCAAAAAGTCAGACATAGCTGAAGCAACTGATCATGCATACACAGTGTTCATGGCTAGCCTACCAAGGGGGACCTCTGAGGTTGTGGTAGCCCACCTGATTGTTGGTTGCCACACCAGGGTGTGGTTTCTGACTAGACCACATCTCTGCCCCTCATATACATCTTGATATGGCCTTTTATTTATATCCTTAGTTGTATAGAATCTGTTCTGCTAGGCTTTGGTCTGTTTTCAGAGATAATTGTCTTATATACAGTTGTAGTTTTTGTGTGTTCATGGGAGGAGGTGAACTCAGGAACTTCCTACTCCACCATCTTGATCTGGAACCAAGAATGGGTGATATTTTTTTTCTTTAATTAATTAATTTATTTTAATTGGAGGCTAATTATTTTACAATATTGTAGTGGTTTTTGCCATACATTGACATGAATCAGCCATGAGTGTACATGTCCCCCATCCTGAATCCTCCTCCCACCTCCCTTCCCATCCCATCCCTCAGAGTCATCCCAGTGCACCAGCCCTGAGCACCCTGTCTCATGTATTGAAATTGGACTGGTGATCTATTTCACATATGGCAATATACACGTTTCAAAGCTATCCTCTCAAATCATCCCACCCTTGCCTTCTCCCACAGAGTCTAAAAGTCTGTTCTTTACATCTGTGTCTCTTTTGCTATCTCACATATATGGTCATTGTTACCATCTTTCTAAATTCCATATATATGTGTTAGTATACTGTATTGGTGTTTTTCTTTCTGACTTACTTTGCTCTGTATAATAGGCTCCAGTTTCATCCACCTCATTAGAACTGATTCAAATGCATTCTTTTTAATAGCTGAGTAATATTCCATTCTGTATATGTACCACAGCTTTCTTATCCATTCATTTTCTGATGGACATCTAGGTTGCTTCCATGTCCTAGCTATTGTAAGTAGTGCTGCAATGAACACTGGGGTACACGTATCTCTTTCAATTCTGGTTTCCTTGGTGTGTATGCCCAGCAGTGGGATTGCTGGGTCCTATGGCAGTTCTTTTTTTTTTTAATATAAATTTATTTATTTTAATTGGAAGTTAATTACTTTACAATATTGTATTGGTTTTGCCATACATCAACATGAATCTGCCACAGGTATACACGTGTTCCCCATCCTGAACCCCTCTCCCTCCTCTCTCCCCGTACCATCCCTCTGGGTCGTCCTAGTGATATTTTAAAGTATTAGTTTTTTTGTGATTCACTTTGAATCCTAGTTTCGCAGTGTATTGATATAAATTTGGAAATCTGTTAAAATCCTTCGAGCCTTGGGTTTTTGTGCTCCATGATTTTAATATCCTCCTCATTGGGCTTTTATAAAAATTAAATAATCTGACACAGGTAAAGAACTCAGAACAATAACTTACACATAAAATGAGCACACAATAAATGTTATCTTTATATAATATTTGCAACATATTACATAGCAAGGAACTCCTGAAAAGCAACAAAAATGAAAAATTGATAGAACGATGGATAAAGGATATTGTCCCTGACTCACAATGGGCACTCGGTAAAAGTTAGGTTCATTTCCCTTTCCCATTCATTATCTACCATGTGTTATCAAGGTGGAATTGGGGTCACTGGTGCTTCTGTCATGCCCGGTGCTGTGGCATATGTGGAAGCTGCCACTATCGTTGCTGGGTTGGGGGCCCAAGTCATGGATGCCTCCACAGCTGGAGGGATGGGGTCACAGACCTCACTGTTGATGCCCATTTACTTTGGCTCTGATTACCCCTGTGGTTGGGAAGTCAGAGTCATGGGCACCACCTGCTACTATTGGGTTCTCTGGGGCTTTGTGATTAGCTGCTATAGCCAGTGGGCAAAGGATATGCTGGGATTGTAGGCACCATTTCTGCTGTTCCTTAATTTTGTCTCCTTTATGGGTTCCAGTCCACCCTCTTCTAGATGAAAAGATGTGTGGAATTCTCTGACACTCTGGTGTGTTTGGCAGAGGCACCTTGTTGAGCTGTGGGTGTTTTACCGGTTATAAGTTGAAGGGGAGAAATACAAGGAGCATCTCACTCTGCCATGATGCTAATGTGATTCCCACTCCTTAACTCATATTGCCAATTTTCTTTTCATCATATATACCAAAGAGTATTTCCAAGATAATTTGCAAAATGAAAAAGTGAATTTATACCTCTGTCCTAGGAAATGAAAGGACATTGAATAGCCACTGAAATCCTGCTGCTGTCTATAATTCTGAAACAAAGGGACAAAAGCAGTAAAGAAAATAGGAAGAATTTAAAAAAATGGAACTAAAGAAAAGAATTCCCCAAGCTTACCTCATCATGTTGTATGTGTGAAAAACATTCTTCTCGGTACCCAGGAGACATTCTCCCCTAGGATTTTCTTGTGCAGAAATATGTGACCCATAAAAAGGCAGGCAACTTTTCAAAAAGGGAAGAAACGACATCTCAAAATAAAGAGCTTATAATACAATCTCAGCAAGAGCCATCCTTTCAAATATTTTTCTACTGTTATCATTAGGAATGTCAACCCAAAAAGCTTTCTTACCTATGAATCTGAATACTCCATCAGGTAAGAGGATAAAATAAAAGACAGGCTGGGAAGTTGCCCATATTTTCTATCTCTTAGTAAGTGATCTGTCTGCTTGCTAGGATGAAAATTAAATACCCAGTGTTAAGAGCTGATTTCCTGTCTTATGATGGACTCCTCATTGTGTTTGTGGATTATGAAAGCACTTTACTCCCCACAGTTGTATTGCCAAGTCACATACCTCATTCAATGCTCCTGCTTCTCTAGACATTCTTCAAATTCAATCTTTAATGTCTAAATATTGACATAGTGAAAGAAATAATTTAGAACAGAGGAATCTAATTGTTAATTTTCTTTAGAAATTAGGAAAGGGGTGTGTGTGTGTGTGTGTGTGTGTGTGTGTGTGTCTGTGTGTGTGTCTGTGTGTGTTGTGTTTTGTTTATTCCCAGAATAATTTTTGATAATATTTTTCAGGTTGGTCAGAAAACCAAGATGATATTTGGCATATCATTTTTATGTTAAACAGTGATGATAAAATTATTTAAATATGCTAAATATACGTGGCTATCAAAAAATCTACTGAGTTATTTGAAATAGCCCTTTTTGAAGATGTGTAGAGATCAGATAATTTTCTCAATTTTTCTTTCAGAGATAAACCTAAAACTCTATGATTTCCCTCAAAGTGTTTCCCAGTCCATTCACTTTTTTACTCTAGTCAAATCATTTTCTTTTGCCCTCAGTTATTTCTCAAAATTGAACTATCCACCCCTCCAATATCTGCATCTCTCTTCAAACTTCCTTACAGCTCTTACTTTTTTCTCAGTGCTTTTGTATCTATAAGTTTTCTACCCACCTTTGCTTCTTCTCTCACAATATGCAAGGGTTAATTCATTACATCAGCAAATAAAAGGAACAAAGAGGAAGCAATTTTATGTACTTATATCTGCTTTTGTCAGGGTACATGAAGGAAAACAATATACTTTGTAAATAATAGAGGAAAAAAAGATTCAAAAGGTTTCCTGCCTTTCAGTAAATAGGGCAAATTTAGTCAAATATCAAACTTCATTACAGCTAATTTCCTTACAGTTCCTTAAGAGTTTTAGCCTTCACTAAAGAAAAGACTTCAGTCCCACCAATGAAATTAAAATTAATGCTTTCCTGTAGTAGAAAACAAGAATTTTATTTAACAGAAAAGTCAAAAGAGAAAACGCAATTTTCAAGTGAGAGAAATTTGTGACAATTTGGGAGAGAGTTGCTATAAAGCACATAGACTTGGCCAGTGACACACTGACAGAACTGTTAGGGGAAGCTGACTGAAACCGCTCACCCCGGCACCAGGGTAACCATTTGCATGAGTTGTTTTATGCCAGGAGGTTCTAGTAAGGAACATGGAACTAATAAGCCTCCACCAACTGGAAGAGTTCAGGAAAGGTCAAAAGGAGACACCACATATCCGACCACCTCCCAGAATCCTTCTCACTGGCATCCATCTTGGCTGAACAAGGTGTACACCACCAGGAAGGACTCTGAGTCAGAATGATTGGCTAAAGACAACCCAGAAACTAATAAAACCCATCACCATAAAACCCGAGACCGCAGAGCCACATGGCAGAGCAGTTCTCCTGGGTTCCCTTACCCTGCTGCTCTCCAGCCGGGCGCCCTTTCCCAACAAAATCTCTTGCTTTGTCAGCACATGTTTCTCCTCAGACAATTCATTTCTGAGTGTTAGACAAGAGCCCAGTTTTGGGCCCTGGAAGGGATGCCCCTTCCTGCAACAGAACTAGAAGTGAAGAAGGTAAATCGCACATGGGGTAGAATATTCCTTAATATTTGAAGAGCATATTTATTGCAGACAAAATGAAAATGGAACTTCAGAAAGCGGATCATTCAGAAAACATAAGATTTTAAGAGGGTTGAACTCACATACTTCAAAGAGAGGTCAGTGTAAGGTAAAATAAGAACTAGTGAGCTCATTTGAGGAAGAATTTTTCTTATCCAGGGATTTGGCAATTTGGGAAATGAAAGAGAGTCCCAGTGCAACTAGAGAGAAGAAGCATAAGAACATTTGTCATCAAAGTAATAATTTGGGGATCCTGTTTTGAGATAATTTATATTTACATATAAATTTATATTTTCTCAGATTGTAGGAAAAAACTAAGCTCACTATCACATAAAGCAGTAGTAAAATTTCAAATTTACCTCTGGCTAATGTCTGACTAATGTGGTCTTATTTCTTAGCTGGGACTTCCCTGGTACTCAGCTGGTGAAGAATCTGCCTGCAACGCAGGAGTCCCCAGTTCAATTCCTGGGTTGGAAAGATCCCCTGTAGGAGGGCATGGCAACCCACTCTAGTATTCTTGCCTGGAGAATCCCCATGGACACAGGAGCGTGGCGGGCTACAGTCCATGGGGTCACAAAGAGTCGGATACGACTGAGGGACTAAGTACAGCACAGCGCATTTCTTACCCCAGTAAGGTTTTATGACTTTTCCAAGTGTGAGAGTCAGAAAGAGATCAGTATAAGAACACCACTAGCTCCACTAACATTCTAAGAGGAGGAAAAGTTATTACTATTATTTGAAAGAGCACTTTGGTTTTTTAAAAAAGAATTTGTAGTTGTAATGTTTTCATCCCTGTCAATTGTTTTAAATTTAAAATACTTACGATAGCTTATTAGGTATAGAGACAGGGGTGTGGTGGAATACTTAAAAAGTTGCTTCCTATTAGAGTAACTTAGGAAGATAAAAGAAAAGTTGTACAAGAATGTAGCAGTTCACAACCAGAGAACATAGCATGCTGCAGTGTACTATGAATTACTGGGAGAAAAAAAAAAAAAACCACTAATGACAAATCTTGTAAAGAAAATAAATGTTTGACTTATAGACCATAAGTGATAGGTGGCTTTAGTATTGAATAATCTAATAGTTCAAATATGGCACCACCTCTGATTTTGGATTGTATAGAACAGCAACACTATTCCTTAAAACATTTGTCTCAGCAAGAAATCCTGGGCTGGAAGGACTAGTTCTCATTAAAGATTGTCTTCCTCTATTATCTTGTCTTTTTTTAAAAGTGATGCTGAACCGAACTTCAATCACTGAATTTCTTCTCTTGGGAATGACAGACATCCAGGAACTGCAGTCTTTTCTCTTTGTTACTATTCTTATAATTTACTTTGTCATTGTGACTGGAAACGGAGCCATCTTGATAGTTGTCATCTCTGATCCAAGACTCCATTCTCCTATGTATTTTTTCCTGGGAAACCTGTCATGTCTAGATATCTGCTTCTCCACGGTGACTCTGCCAAAGATGCTGGAGAACTTCCTCTCTACACACAAAGCAATTTCTTTCTTGGGATGCATAAGCCAGCTTCATTTCTTCCACTTCCTGGGCAGCACAGAGGTCATGTTGTTGGCTGTGATGGCCTTTGACTGCTTTGTGGCTATCTGCAAACCACTTTATTACACTGTTATCATGAATCATCAAGTCTGTACCCAGATGGCTGTCACTGTCTGGATCATTGGTTTTTTCCATGCCCTGCTGCACTCAGTAATGACATCTCGTTTAAACTTCTGTGGTTCCTACCACATCCATCACTTCTTCTGTGATGTTAAGCCATTGCTCAAGTTGGCCTGTGGGAACACTGACCTCAATGGGTGGCTACTTCATACTGTCACAGAGACCATTGCCATGGGCTCATTCTTTCTAACCCTTCTCTCCTATTTCTACATTATTATCTATCTTTTCTTCAAGACTCATTCTTGCAAAGTGCTTCGTAAAGCACTGTCTACTTGTGCCTCCCACTTCATGTTGGTTGTTCTTTTATTTGGTCCTGTTTTTTTCATTTACATTCGTCCTGCCTCACGTAGCTCCATGGACCAGGACCGGACTGTTGCCATTATGTACAGTGTGGTCACTCCTGTGCTAAACCCACTGATCTATACTTTGAGGAACAAGGAAGTAAAGGTGGCCTTGAAGAGGGTGATCAGAAGGAGGCCCTGACTTGAGGAAGTCTAGAGAACTCTTAGAGGTATAAATAAACAAGCAATGAGACAGTTGAGATGTGAAATAATACTGCTACACAAAATTGCTTGCCATATATATTACTTTGCCAGCAAAGGTCCGTCTAGTCAAAGCTATAGTTTTTCCAGTAGTTGGATGGTTGGATGGCATCACTGACTCAATGGACATGAGTTTGAGCAAGCTTTGGGAGTTGGTGATGGACAGGGAAGCCTGGTGTGTTGCAGTCCATGGGGTCACAAAGAGTTGGATACTACTGAGCGACTGAACTCAAATGATACATGTATATAAGAGAGGGAATAGTATAAAGGAAAAATAACTGGGAAAGTCTAGCCTAGGGCTCAACAATACATTCTTAGGTAATAGAAAGGAAATCTGAGCAAATGGAATACTAGCCATGGAAGTCTAATGATGAATTTGTTTTTGAGATATTAGTTGATAAAATTGATTTGTTATATATGGTAATAAGCTCTTCTCTGAATTTTGTTATAGAAATATGCTTCTATTCCCCATGTAGTGTGTAGATAGGTTGTTTTTAAGCCTATCCATATGATCCCTCCATATTAGCACATTTTAATGTGAGAAGTAAAATTATGACACTTTCAAATTTTGAAGATTTTAATTTAGGAGCATAATTACTCAGTTAGAAAAGTAAATGTTAATTCACATGATTGAAGGGGAATTTTTACGAGTTAGTCATGATTTCTTGTTATCCAAGCAAAGAAGCAAAATAGTAATTAAAGAAAATTACATTGTAATCATGAATTACAATGAAGCTGAAACTCCAATACTCTGGTCACCTGATGCGAAGACCTGACTCATTTGAAAAGACCCTGATGCTGGGAAAGACTGAAGGTGGGAGGAGAAGGGGATGACAGAGGATGAGATGGTTGGATGGCATCACCGACTCAATGGACATCAGTTTGGGTAAATTCCGGGAGTTGGTGATGGACAGGGAGGCCTGGCATGCTGCAGTCCATGGGTTTGCAAAGAGTTGGACAGGACAGAGGGACTGAACTGAACAGAATCACGAATTAACATAAAACAAACAATGGTTCATCTAAGGAGTTTGGGAACCACTATTTTCAGAGATTTTTGGAAGTCATTGGCCAAACTGTCAAGGATTACTGTTAAATGTTATTTAAAATGGAGGCAGGTTGAAAAAGCATCTCAAGAATATCTTTTCCTTATTTGTGACTTATTTTTTCACTCAACTTATGGTCATGGAAAATGTTGATTTATAGAATTTCCCCCTTTTTTGTTTTGTTTTCCTACTCTATTTCAACAAACTGTAATGCAATGTAATATGATGTAACACAGGAGAAATATTAAGAATAAATAAAATTAGTTTTCTTTCCCTTGTACTCATGTTCAGTCACAACTCTTTGCTACTCCACGGACTGTAGGCCACCAGGCTCCTCTGTCCATGGGATTTTCCAGGCAAGAACACTGGAGTGGATTTCCGTTCCTCCTCCTTCTTCCCCTTACTTGGCAACTTTATACTAAGTAAAAGCAATGAGGCCATAATTTCTGAGATGTTTCTGCAGCTAATAGTAAAGACGCAGTATGTTTCTTGGTGTCTCAGTATCTAGGAGTGGCTCTTGGCCCAATGATAAGGTGTCAGCATTTATAACTCTTCAGATAGACACACGGGGCCTCCCAGCTGGTTCAGTGGGTGAACACCCTGGCTGCAATGCAGGAGATGCCAGAGACGTGGGTTCAATTCCTGGGTCAGGAAGATGCCCCCAGAGGAGGGCACGGCAACCCACTCCAGTATTGTCACCTGGAAAATCCCATAGACAGAGAAGTCTGGTGGCCTACAGTCCATGGAGTTGCAAAGAGTCATACACAACTGAAGTGACTGAGCATAGATATACACATAGGCAAGACTATGAAAGTTATTTTGAACTGTTGGATTGACCATTCAAACCTCCTGCTTTTACTTTTGCATACCCAAATAACTTGGTTCTGATTTCATGCTTGTACTACTTCTATCTTCCTGCTCAGTCTTCTTTAACCCATCAATTCAGGTCTTTAGATGAGAGAAGGCATTTGTGGATAAAGTATATTCCAACTTGAACTATCTCAGACTAGCTTTTCGGTCAGTTGTAATTTGTTCTATAATCCAGTCCTAATGGACGTTATGAACTACAGAAGAACAATAGAGCTCTGATTTTATATTGCTGCATAAGAGACAAGAGGAACTAAAGAGGCTCTTGAAGAAAGTGAAAGAAGAGAGTGAAAAAGTTGGCTCAAAACTCAACATTCCAAAAACTAAGATCATGGCATCTAGTCCCCCTACTGCATGGCAAATAGATGGGGAAACAATGGAAACCGTGAGACACTTTATTTTGGGGAACTCCAAAATCACTGCAGATGGTGACTGCACCCATAAAATTAAAAGACCTTTGCTCCTGGGAAGATCAGCTATGACCAACCTAGATAGCATATTAAACAGCAGGGACATTATTCTGCCAACAAAGGTCTGTCTAGTCAAAGCTATGGTTTTTCCAGTAGTCATGTATGGATGGGAGAGTTGGACCATAAAGAAAACTGAGTGCCAAAGAATTGATACTTTTGAACTGTGGTGTTGGAGAAGACTCTTGAGAGTCCCTTGGACTGCAAGGAGATCCAACCAGTCCATCCTAAAGGAAATCAGTCCTGAATATTCACTGAAAGGACTGATGCTAAAGCTGAAGCTCCAATACTTTGGCCACCTGATACAAAGAACTGACTCATTGGAAAAGACCCTGATGCTGAGAAAGATTGAAGGCAGGAGGAGAAGGGGCTAACAGAGGATGAGATGGTTGGATGACATCACTGATTCAGTGGATATGAGTTTGAGTAGGCTCTGGGAGTTGGTGATGGACAGGGAAGCCTGGCATGTTGCAGTCCATGGGATAGCAAAGATTCAGACATGACCTAGCAACTGAACTGACTGATAACACAATAGTACTCAAAATTTTACTGATTTAAAACCACTTTTTAAAAGAAAAAAAAAAAAAACACTTTTTTCATTAAATTGCATTATTCCATGGGCCAGAAAACAGAAAGATTTGACTCTGCTAAAGAAAGTCTGGGTCCTCTTGGTTAAGTTAACTTGAACAGTTGTTCATGGAATAACTAGGACCTGATAAAATTTTTCCCTGTGTTTCTCTCTCCAGTTTCTCTTTGTAACAGTTGGACATAGAATGCCTGGGAACTGATAAAATCTTTCCCTTTTTTTTCTCTCCTCCTCCACTTTCTCCTTGTGACTACCCTGTACTTCCTCAGCAGGGATAATGCAGGGACTTGGAGGGCCAACAGACTAAGGCAAAAGCTGTTAGTCATTGAAAGAAAAACCCCATAGCCAGAATTAACATCATTTCTATGATATTCTCTTAGTTTAAGAAGTTACAGACCAACCTCATATTTCTTCATAGAGAGAGAAAATAAATCCTACCTTTCAAGGGAAAGAGTGTCAAAGAATTGTGGCCATCAGTCCCATCTCTAACTGTTGCAGAAACCAGTACTTGAGAAACCAAGCACCACACTCGGAGAGTTGGAGAACTCAGGTTTATTTCACTGGTGGGCCCAGAGGAGTTACCTCTCCAAGCTCTGAGCCCCAAACAAAGCGGTTACAGAGTTTTTTATACACAACAGTGGGTTTGCAGGGGCTAAAGCAATTGCAAAGAGCAGGACAAGGGTGAGTGAGATAAACTCCTGTTCCTAGTATTGTGAGTCCCCACTTTCTGAGACCTATGTGATCTAGACTGCAAGGAGCAAGCTGGGTTACAGAGGCAGAAGGAGAAGAAAGTTATGTAAAATTTAAATTTTCCTCTTCATAACTACAAATAGCTTTCATAGTCCTCATATACAAAGTACACTTACTCCCTCTCCTAGTTCTAAAATGTATAACATTACAACATCAGTTCAAAGTCCAGGTCTTTTCATCAAATCAAGGTACAAATGGGGCTTCTTGTGTAGATCCTTCAAGTATGATTTCCCGTAGTCTGAAGAACTTAGAATAAAGAGTCAAATTATCTGCCCATCACAGACTCAACAAATAATGATACAATAGATATAGAATGACCAAAACAGAAAACTTTTATTGTAAAAGGGGAAAATGGGAGGCACATAACTGTAACAGGACTTCTCTGGGGGCTCAGATGGTAAAGCGTCTGCCTACAATGTGGGAGACCTGGGTTCGATCCCTGGGTCAGGAAGATTCCCTGGAGAAGGAAATGGCAACCAACTCCAGTACTCTTGCCTAGAAAATCCCATGGATGGAGGAGCTTGGTGCAGGCTACTGTCCATGGGGTCGCAAAGAGTGGGGCACAACTGAGCGACTTCACTTTAACAGCAACATAGCAGTAGTAAACTCCAAGAGGGGGCATTTTTCTAAATTTGCCCCTAAAGCCCAATATTATGAAATTGAAAATGATGACACCGATGAAATTCTTTTTAAAAATATTTTCAGATCAGATCAGATCAGTCGCTCAGTCGTGTCCAACTCTTCGCAACCCCATGAATCGCAGCACGCCAGGCCTCCCTGTCCATCACCAACTCCCGGAGTTCACTCAGACTCACGTCCATCGAGTAGGTGATGCCATCCAGCCATCTCATCCTCTGTCATACCCTTCTCCTCGTGCCCCCAATCCCTCCCAGCATCAGAGTCTTTTCCAATGACTCAACTCTTCCCATGAGGTGGCCAAAGACCTGGAGTTTCAGCTTTAGCATCATTCCTTCCAAAGAAATCCCAGGGCTGATCTCCTTCAGAAAGGACTGGTTGGATCTCCTTGCAGTCCAAGGGACTGTCAAGAGTCTTCTCCAATACCACAGTTCAAAAGCATCAATTCTTCGGCGCTCAGCCTTCTTCACAGTCCAACTCTCACATCCATACATGACCACAGGAAAAACCATAGCCTTGACTAGACGAACCTTTGTTGGCAAAGAAATGTCTCTGCTTTCGAATATGCTATCTAGGTTGGTCATAACTTTCCTTCCAAGGAGTAAGCATCTTTTAATTTCATGGCTGCAGTCACCATCTGTAGTGATTTTGGAGCCCAGAAAAATAAAGTCTGACACTGTTTCCACTGTTTCCCCATCTATTTCCCATTAGGGCCTTACAATTATTATTAAGATATACTCAATTAGACAAATGCCATATTCACAAAGCTCTTTAATACAAGCTTTTCTCTGAGTTGAGCTGAGGGTCAGAGGACTTTGGAACAATATTGTTAAGATTTCTAGGAACATTTTTGTCTGGTTGAAAGTCTATAAGTCATGTCCTTAAGATTCTTAGAGAGGGTCTAGGAGACCTGACCTTAAGTCTTTTAGAATCTAATCTAGGTTTCCTCTTTATTTTTCTGAGGTCCCAACAAAGGATCTTACAGCCACATCCTTGAGATATCTAACCAAAGCCCACATTTTACTCCCAGCACCAGAATTTGATCTTTGCCTCAACATCATTTTTACTTTGATAACCCTCTACCATATAGAGTATCTAGGACTTACATACAGTTAAACTTTTGAGTCTGAACTGTCTGGCTTCTTTAAATTTCCTGTAAATTCTGCTTGAAAGCTGAGTGGTTTGGTTTTTAGCTCATCTCATTCCTTATGTATTTTATAATAGTCAACTAAAAGAAATTGCTTGGAACTTTCACAATTCTTCCTGGTAGTCTCCTCAGCAAGATATATGGGCTCAGGGTGACGACAGCATCATGGCTGTATGGCTCCCTTTGCTGCTCCCCTTCCATCTAAAACCAGTAAAACATCCATAACTCAACAAAGTTGCCTCTGCCCAACACCCCACGATGCCAGAGAATTCCAAATATCTGTTCATATAAGTGTTAGGACTAGAACATATAGAAAAGGCACAACCAGGAGCAGAGGACGGGTAGGGATTATAATTCCCAACCTCCAGGGACAGCAGCTGAACCTGTGGTCCCAGAAAACAGAGTATCTTCAGGGGAGGCAGCACATGACTCCAATCTCTGAGCCTCAGCAGTCCCCATGGCCACAGGCAACCAAGTGGCAGAGACAGTGAGGCCTGGGACCCCATCCTGCTAGTTGTGGAGACACTCCAACTCCAGGCAGCTTCCACCCACAGCAGCAATGCCTATGAACCCAACAACCCCGGGCAACATGGGGACCCTCCCAACCCTAGCCCTCCAGCCACCTCCACCCTTTTGCTGTGGTGGCCGGAGCCTGCAACACAGGAGGCCCTGGGTACAGTGGATGTGCTGGCCATTCCAGTGCCCTAGGTGGCAATGCCAGTGACACCGGGCTGGGCAAGGCACTAACAACCCCGAAGGCAGGAGTACTGGATGACACCTTGACAGAGGTGCTAGGAGCAAAGTGCCAATTCTCAAGTGTAACCAGAGGTAGCTCGGGTAAGGGAAACCAAAAACTTATGCAGCAGTGCGACCACTAGGAACCAAAGATAAGACCTCTCCTTTCTAACTTTTGAGTCCGCAGAATCAAATAAAAAATAAAAAGTTTTACCTACAGAAGAAAGTGAAAGTTGCGCAGTCATGTATGCAGTAGTGCCACCTACAAGGAACCAAAGGAAAGCCCTCTAATTTCTAACTTGTTGAATCTTCAGAATCAAATTTAAAAATAAAAAGTCTTACCTACAGAAGAAAGTGAAGTTGCACAGTTGTGTCAGAATCTTTAAAGCTGCACAGTCATGCCCAAGTCTTAGCGACTCCCATGGACTATACAGTTGATGGAATTCTCTAGGTTAGAATAATGAAATGGGTAGCCTTTTCCTTCTCCAGGGGATCTTCCCAAGCCAGGGATCAAACCCAGGTCTCACACTTTGCAGGAGGATTCTTTACCATCTGAGCCACAAAGGAAGTCCAGGAATGCTGGAGTGGGTAGTCTATCCCTTCTCCAGAGGATCTTCCCGACCCAGGAATCAACCCAGGGTCTCCTGCATTGCACGCAGATTCTTTACCTACTGAGCTATCAGGGAAGCCCACCTATAGAAGAAAGGTGTTTGCAACTACAAATGCCCTAAAAGGAACAACTCATCAAACACCATTATGGACCACTGTAACACATTACCACAAAAGAAAATGACAGTTCTCTAGAAATCAGACTTAAAGTATAATGTCCCCTAACAGATAAAGAATTTTAAAAATAAAGGTTTTCCACTATTGCATCCCTGCTACTGTAATAGATCTCAGCCAATGTAATTAAATAATAAAATGAATAGGAAATAAAAGAAGAGGAAGGGAAGAGACAAAAACCTTAAATAATGCAGAATATATTATTTTTGACATATAAAAACTGTAAATTTATCCAAAATAAGTTGCAAACTTCCATTCACACAAAAACCTGCGCATGGATGTTCATAGCAGCTTTATAACTGCTGAAATTTAGAAGTAAACAAGATGCCCTTCAACAGGTGAATAGATACTGGTGCATCCTTACACATGCCTGCATGCTCAGTCTCAGTTGTGTCCAACTCTTTGTGACCCCATGGACTGTAGCCCACCAGGCTCCTCTGTCCTTGGAAATTTCCAGGCAAGGATCCTGGAACAGGTTGCCATTTCTTCTTCCAGGGGAACGTCCCAACCCAGAGACTGAATCCACATCTCCTGCCTTTCTTGCACTGGCAGGCAGATTCTTTACTAACTGTGCCACCTGGGAAGCCATATCCATACAATGGATAGGTAAAAAGAAAAAAAAAAAAAGCACAGCTATCAAGCCACAAAAAGACATGAAGACATCTTAAAGGCATATTAATAAGTGAAAGAAGATTCCAAGTACATGGCATTCTGGAAAAGGCAAAACTGAAGACAATAAAAAGATCAGTGGTTGCCAGGAGTCTGGGGAGGGAGAGATAAAGAGATCTAACTTGGGATTTTTAGGGCAGGAAAACCATTCTGTGTGACACTGTAACTGTGGATACCTGACATTATGCATTCATCCAAACCATAGAATGCACAACACAAAAAATAAAACACGATGTAAACGGTGGGCTAGAGAAGGAAATGGCAACCCACTCCAGTGTACTTGTCTGGGAAATTCTATGGACAAAGGAGCCTGGCCGGCTACGGTCCATGGGGTCGCAAGAGTCAGACACGACCTCACGAATAAACCACCACCACCACACAGGCTTGGAATGATGTGCCAGTGTTGATTCATTGATTGTAACAAAGGTATTTCTCTGTAGAGATGTTGGTAGTGAGGAGGCTGTGTGGGAAACGAGGAGGGGTTATGTAGGAACTATGTATTTTCTGCTCAATTCTTCTGTGAAACTAAAAGTGCTCTGAAAGTCTGTTCATTTAAAACAGCAACAATAAAATCGATGTATTAAGAAGCAAATTTAAAATGAATTTGAAGCTTAAGTAATGCTGCCTAATAAAAACCAACATATACAAATCAAATATTCAGCTACAACAATAACGATTATATAGAAAAGTTAGTAGGCCATGAAATACAACTAAAAATAGAAATGAATTCACTTTTTAAAAATGAACAAAACTTACAAAAGTTTTTCTATCCAAAGATTTAAATTAAAACTGAATAAAAGTAGCAATATATCACATTTAAATATGAGATAATTAAATACTGTAACAGATATCTTGTACAAAAAAACAAAAACAAAATAAATCCAATAGACTTTAAAGAAAATTCCACAATCAGTGCAAAGGGAATAATGAAGGAGACCACACAATTAATGAATAATGTTCCTACCTAGACCACTCACTCTAGAGTCTGAACAGGTCAGTTCAGTTCAGTCTTTCAGTCATGTCAGACTCTTTGCAACCCCATGGGCTGCAGCATGCCAGGCTTCCTTGTCCATCACCAACTCCTGGAGTTTACTCAACCTCATGTCCATGAGTCAGTGATGCCATCCAACCATCTCATCCTCTTTCGACCCCTTCTCCTCCTGCCTTCAATCTTTCCCAGCAATAGGGTCTTTTCCAGTGAGTCAGTTCTTCGCATCAGGTGGCCAAAGTATCGGAGCTTCAGCTTCAGCATCAGTCCTTACAATGAATATTCAGGACTGATTTCCTTTAGGATGGACTGGTTGGATCTCCTTGCAGTCCAAGGGACTCTCAAGAGTCTTCTCCAACACCACAGTTCATAAGTATCAATTCTTCAGCACTCAGCTTTCTTTATAGTTCAACTCTCACATCCATACATGGCTACTGGAAAAACCATAGCTTTGACTAGACGGACCTTTGTTGGCAGAGTAATGTCTCTGCTTTTGAATATGCTATCTAGGTTGGTCATAACTTTCCTTCCAAGGAAAAAGCGTCTTTTAATTTCATGGCTGCAATCACCATCTGCAGTGATTTTGGAGCCCCCCAAAATTAAATCTCTCACTGTTTCCATTGTTTCCCCATCCATTTGCCATGAAGTGATGGGAACAGATGCCATGATCTTAGTTTTCTGAGTGTTGAGCTTTAAGCCAACTTTTTCACTCTCCTCTTTCACTTTAATCAAGAGGCTCTTCAGCTCTTCTTCACTTTCTGCCATAAGGGTGATGTCATCTGCATATCTGAGGTTATTGATATTTCTCCTAGCAATCTTGATTCCAGCTTGTCTTTCATCCAGCCAGCATTTCTCATAATGTTCTCTGCATAGAAGTTAAATAAGCACAGTGACAATATACAGCCTTGACATACTCCTATTTGGAATACTTATATTTCCTATTTGGAAACAGTCTGTTGCTCCATGTCCAGTTCTAACTCTTGCTTCCTGACCTGCATACAGATTTGTCAAGAGGCAGGTCAGGTAGTCTGGTATTCCCATCTCTTTCAGAATTTTCCACAGTTTATTGTGGTTCACACAGTCAAAGGGTTTGGCATAGTCAATAAAGCAGAAATAGATGTTTTTCTGGAACTCTCTTGCTTTTTCGATGATCCAACAGATGTTGGCAATTTGATCTCTAGTTCCTCTGCCTTTTCTAAATCCAGCTTGACCATCTGGAAGCTATGGTTCATGTACTGTTGAAGCCTGGCTTGAAGAATTTTGAGTATTAGTTTACTAGTGTGTGAGATGAGTGCAATTCTGCAGGAGTCTGAGCGTTCTTTGGCATTGCCTTTCTTTGGGATTGAAATGAAAACTGACCTTTTCCAGTCTTGTGGCCACTGCTGAGTTTTTCAAATTTGCTGGGATATTGAGTGCAGCATTTTTACAGCATCATCTTTTAGGATTTGAAATAGCTCAACTGGAATTCCATCACCACCACTAGCTTTGTTCATAGTGATGTTTCCTAAGGCCCACTTGATTTCATATTCCAGGATGTCTGGTTCTAGGTGAGTGATCATACCATTGTGATTATCTGGGTCATGAAGATCTTTTTTTGTACAGTTCTCCTGTGTATTCTTGCCACCTCTTCTTAGTATCTTCTGCTTCTGTTAAGTCCATACCATTTCTGTCCTTTATTGTGCCCATCTTTGCATGAAATGTGCCCTTGGTACCTCTAATTTTCTTGAAGAGCTCTCTAGTCCTTCCCATTCTATCACATGGAAATATTGAATGATAAGCAGGTCAGGCTTATCAAAGGCATGGAGTCACAGCGAAAGTGGCTATTTTGGTTGAGCCACAGAACTTCAACTGGGCCCGTCAGGGACACAACCAATCCATCCACCATTAAGCCAAATAGACAGGCTATGTCCACCAGCTCCAAGTACCATCTGGGAGTGGCAGAGAGGATAATAATTACTAGTAGGGATTATATCCTTTGACAACCACCCAGAAGCATCCAGCTATCCTGGGAGAGTCAAAGATAAAGAACTGGATCAAGGAACCAGCCATAGAAATAAATACCTCCTGCAGGAAGCCCTTTAGCATTTTTGGCATCACTTTAAAGATGTAGGGGGGAAAAAAAAGATATGGAGATTATCAAGGAAGGACAGAAATACAAATATATGGACTGAGAACAATATTTTACACAATGAGTATACAATAATTCTTATTGATTTGTATTCTATTCATAGCATATCCTAGAACAAGAAATTATTAATGTGATGAATATGTAATGAGTTTCGGCAAAGCAAGAAAAATAAACTGCAGTAGAAAGATACATAAAGTACATGGCATTCATAACTGTAATTAGAAAACTTTGATAGATGTTAGATCACATACAGGTACTCCTTCAATGAATCAGATTTTTTACCTAAAGGATATAGGAAGAAGTGAAGATACACATTGGAGAGACCAGCCTCATTCTCCCAGAGAGAAATGTGAGCTCAGGGACCCCAAAATTAAAGAAAATATTTTAGTGTTAATACCAACAGTGAAGAATCAGATTTAGAAGAAACAAAAACAATACTACTTCTCCATATTCCTCTTTTTTTTTTGTTTTTTCCATAGAACCACAGTAATAAATGAGCAAAATATTTAAAAGGTATTGAAATACAGATATCTTTCTGTATGGATCAATGGGATATCACTGGCCCTCATTCTTTAACTGTCATTGCTCAATTTCCTTCCATTTCATACAGTTTTTGAAGGAAAGTGCCCAAGATAAGAAAGTGCATCCACACCTCTGGTCCCAGGAAATAAAAGGTAATTTAAGAAAACACGAGGTCATTGTGAATTGTCTCAAACTGTTTGTGGTTCTAAAACTAAGAAAGAAACACAGTAAGCAAAGAAAATAGGAACAACAACAAAAATGGAACTCAAGATGACGAATTCCCTGAGGAGAATCCTCTTATATTGCAAGGAAAGAAAGGTAACAGGTTAATTTTTATAATAATCTTCACAAACCCAGGGGACACTCTCTCTTAGGGATGATATGTTTAAAGATCCATGGATCATAAAAACCGGCAGAATTTCAGCAAGAAGAGGTTTTAGAAGATGAAGAGCTTATACTGTAATCCCAATATAAACCATCACATCAAATATTTTTCAAATATTTTTATACCATTTACTTTTCAGGAGTGTCAACCTGATAAGGCTTCTTAACTGTGAATTTGAACACTCAACCACGTAGGAAAATGAACTAGGAGACAAGCTGGAGAGTTGTCCATATTATCTGTCTTCTTGCCTGTAGTAAATTTATAAGCCGAGGATTTAGACCTGTTTCTTATCTTATAATGAAACTTGTGTTTGTAGATTATGAAGGTTCTTTACTGTCTACAATTTTATTGCCATATCTCTAGATATTCTCAAAAGTAGATATGTAATCTCTACATATTCACTGTGATGCAGTGAAATAAATCATTTAGTACAGAAAGTTTCATTGATATTTTTTTAATGTTAGGAAATGGTTTTTTCTCCAAATGAATTTTTGATACGATTTTGTTTTGTGTAGAGAACCAAAAATAATATCTGGCATGACAATTATATCTTAAGCAGGAGTCACAGAGTTTAACAATTTACAAAATATACTTGGCTATTAAGGAAAATTAATAATAATTATTAATTTCCCTGATGCTGGGAAAGATTGAAGGTGGGAGGAGAAGGGGATGACAGAAGATGAGATAGTTGGATGGCATCACCAACTCAATGGACATGAGTTTGAGTAAACTTTGGGATTTGGTGATGGACAG
Organism: Bos indicus; assembly: GCF_029378745.1. Lineage (NCBI taxonomy): Eukaryota > Metazoa > Chordata > Mammalia > Artiodactyla > Bovidae > Bos > Bos indicus. The sequence continues at coordinate 28,747,614 of NC_091782.1, read as the reverse complement.
GAAGGCCTGGCATGCTACAGTCCATGGGGTCGCAAAGAGTTGGATACGACTGAGTAACTGAACTGGACTGATTAAGGAAAATTACTCTGAATCCCTTGAAGCCAGTCTTTCATAAAAGTGTAATAAAAGTTAGATAATTTCTCAAACTTTATCTGGTTATAAAGCCTAGAATCCCACAGGATCCCTAGAAATGTCCCCTAATTCACTTTTCTACTTTAGTCACTTAAAATCTTTTGTCTCTCCTCTCAGGGATTTTCCAAACTTGAGATGATTTCCTGTTTATAGGGAACACTTTAATGTTTGCATCTCTATTCGATTCTTATAGCTCTTATTATCCTTTCATTGTCTTTTTTTCTGAAGTGAAACCCTTCAGGTGGTTTCCTACTAAGTCAAGAGACAGCAGAGGGGAGTGCTTAAAAGTTTACCCTCTGTTAGAGCTGACTTGGGATGACAAAAAGGAAGTTGCATCAGAATGTAGAAGTTCACAGCCAGATAAGATGCTAGGCTGGCAACATGCTCCGAATCTCTGGGTAAAGGAAAAAATAATGATAAACCTAATGAAGAAAAAAAGTGGTTAGGAAACAGTTCATTACCAACATGTAGCCTTAATATTTATGAAGTTAATGGTCCAAATATTATACAATTTCTGGTGCTGTAAATGGTTAAAATAACAATGCTCTCCCTCAGAATATGGTGTCTAGGTAGGAAAATCCTCAGCAGGAGGCTTTTGGTTCTGATGAAAGTGAAAGTGGCTCAGTCATGTCCGGCTCTTTGAATTCTCCTGGCCAGAATACTGGAGTGGGTAGCTGTTCTCTTCTCCAGGGAATCTTTCCAACCCAGGGATCAAACCCAGGTCTCCCGCATTGCAGGTGGATTCTTTACAGGCTGAGCCACCAGGGAAGCCCACAGGAGATAGCATTTCATTATTGTTTTGTCTTTTAGGTGATGCTGAATCAAACTTCCGTCACTGAATTTTTCCTCCTGGGAGTGACAGACATCCAAGTACTGCAGCCGGTTCTCTTCGTGGTTTTCCTTACAATTTACTTTCTCAATTTGGCTGGAAATGGAGCCATCCTGATAGTTGTCATCTCTGATCCAAGACTTCATTCTCCTATGTATTTTTTCCTGGGCAACCTGTCATGTCTAGATATCTGCTACTCCACGGTGACTCTGCCAAAGATGCTGGAGAACTTCCTCTCTACACACAAAGCAATTTCTTTCTTGGGATGCATAAGCCAGCTTCATTTCTTCCACTTTCTGGGTAGTACAGAGGCCATGCTGGTGCCCGTGATGGCCTTTGACCGCTTTGTGGCTATCTGCAAACCACTTTGTTACACTCTTATCATGAGTCATCAGGTCTGTATCCAGATGGCTGTCACTATCTGGATCATTGGTTTTTTCCATGCCCTGCTGCACTCAGTAATGACCTCTCGCTTAAACTTCTGCGGTTCCAACCACATCCATCACTTCTTCTGTGATGTTAAGCCATTGCTCAAGCTGGCCTGTGGGAACACTGAGCTCAACCAGTGGCTGCTCAATAATGTCACAGGGACTTTTGCCATGGGCTCATTCTTTCTAACCCTTCTCTCCTATTTCTACATTATTATTTATCTGTTCTTCAAGACCCATTCTTGTAGCATGCTCCATAAAGCACTGTCCACGTGCGCCTCTCACTTCATGGTAGTTGTTCTTTTATTTGGTCCTGTTTTTTTCATTTACATCCGTCCTGCCTCGGGTAGCTCCATGGACCAGGAACGGATCGTTGCCATTATGTACAGTGTGGTCACTCCTGTACTAAATCCACTGATCTATACTTTGAGGAACAAGGAAGTGAAGGAGGCATTGAGGAGGATGATCAGAAGGAAACTCTGACTTGAAGAAGTCTATGATATTTTCTGAAGCATAAACAAGCAATAAGACAGTTGAGATGTGAAATATATTGCTTCTCAAATTGTTTATCAAATATATAAATACATATATATAGATAGATATAAATACATATATATGTGTGTACATGCTAAATCACTTCTGTCAGGTCTGACTCTGTGACCCTTTGGACTGTAGCCCTCCAGGCTCTTCTGTCCATGGGATTTTCCAGGCAAGAATACTGGAGTGGATTGCCATTTCCTCCTCCAGGGGATCTTCCAGACCCACGTCTCTTACACCTCTTGCATTGCCAGGGGGGTTCTTTACCACTAGAGCCACCTGGGAAGCCCATCTATACATGTGGACCTGCAAAAGGCTTGTCTAGTGTTCAACAATGCATTCTTAGGTAATAGAAATGAAATGTGAACAAATGAAACATCAGCCATGGAAGTCTAATGCTGAATTTGTTTTTGAGATACCAGTGATAAAGTAGATTTGCTATATATCTCAACAAACTCTTCTCTGGATTTAGTTACAGAAATTTGCCTCTGTTGCCCATGTAACGTGTACAGTTTTTTAAGCCTGTCTAAATCACCCCTCCAGGTTAGCACATTTTAATGTGAGAAGTAAAATTATTATGCTTTCAGATTTTGAGAATTTTAATCTAGGACATAATTACTCAGAAAATTAAATGTTAACTCACCATTTAACATACTATTTAAGGGGAATTTTTTTAAGAGGTACATCATGATTTCTTGTTATCCAAGCAGGGAGGCAAAATAAATAAAATTATATTGTAATCATGAATGAACAGAAAATAACCAGTAATTTAACTTCAAATGATTTCAATATTTTTAGAACTCAATGGTCAAATTCTCAGTTACTATGAAGTGTTATTAATAATGGAGGCAGCTTGAAAAGACATCTCAAGAATATCTTCTATCTTATTTATGGTTTAGTTATTTTTCTCAACTTCTGGTCATGGAAAATGTTGATTTACAGAATTTTTTCTAATCTTTTGTTTTTCTTTTACATTCTACCCTTATTTCAACAAACTGTAAAGCAGTGTGACATGATGTAATATAAGAGAAATATTAAGAATAAATAAATTATTATATTCTTTCACTTCTCTGTTCTTAGTCTTATACTTAGTGGCTTTAACTGGTAACATTTTCATTATCACTGCAACTTCCATGGATGGCAGTCTCTGTTTACCTGTATATTTCTTCCTGAAACATCTCTCCTTCCTGGACCTATGTTATATTTCTGTGACTGGACCAAGGTTCATCTGCAACTTGACTCTGCACAGTAGCAATATTCCCCTCTGGGAATGCATTTGCAGTGTTGTGCTTTCACTCTTTGTGGCTCTGCTGAGATGGCCATGCTCACAGTGATGCCTTATGATTGCTGTGTGGCCGTCTGTCTGCCTTCCTCTGCGCTCTGAAAGCATCATGAACGTCAACATCTGTACTCAAGAAATCTTGGCCATTTGGATCAGTGGGGTCATCTCTGAAGTTATGCATACATCTGCTACTTTCTCCATCACTTCTATGGTGCCAATATCATTTACAAACTCTTCTGCAATATCTCCCAGCTCCTAAAACTCACTTGCTCCAATGAGTATGTCAGTGAGCTTGGGGTTACTGGCTTCCTGTCCTTGATGGCATTTCTTTGCTTCATTTCCATTTGATTCACCCAATCACACACACACGCACACACAGACACATATTCTCTACTGTGTGGAGGATCCCATCTGCTGAGGGCAGAGCAAAGGCCTTTTCCACCTGCCCCCTCCACCAGCTATCATCATATTGTGTGTCTCTACTGGTGTCCTTTGAGTTTCTAAAGCACATACTGACTCTCCAACTGCATTAGACTTTACTTGAAAGTGAAAGTCGCTCAGTCATGTCTGAGTCTTTGTGACCGCATGGACTAATGCAGTCATTGGAGTTCTCTAGGCCCGAAAACTGGAGTGGATAGCCTTTCCCTTCTCCAGGGGATCTTCCCAATCTAAGGATCGAACCCAGATCTCCCATATTGCAGGCAGATTCTTTACCAGTTGAGCCACAGGGGAAGCCCAAGAATACTGGAGCGAGTAGCCTATCCCTTCTCCAGCAGATCTTTCTGACTCAGGAATCGAACCATTCTTCTTCATTGCAGGCGAATTCTTCACCAACTGAGCTATGAGGGAAGCTTACTATTTTTATATTGTTTTTTTTATAATATTTTGCTTCCGACACTTAATCTGATGCTCTAAAGCCTGAGAAACAAAACCATAAAGGCAGCTCTAATAAAGTTTTCAAGAAAAGAAAAGCCTACCTCTTTTGCTGAGTCACATCTATTCATTCCTCACTGAGAAACAAATCAAAATATATTGGGAAAATATGGCAGAGTCAATCAAGAACTTAAAGCTCAAGCATAACTCATAATAAGGAAAATCATACCAATGGAGTGTCTCTGAGCAATAATAACATATACATGCTGCTGCTTTGCTTACATAGAGTTATCTAAACACTATTCTTGTAAATAGAGTAGATTTAAATCTCACTATACAATGCCAAGTATGGTGAAAATATAAATTTTTTTAACTCTGAAGACTCCAACTTAATTATCCTTTCTGACTCATTTCTTTTTTTTTTTCCTTTTTTGGTTTTCCCATTTAATTTTTTTATTTTCACTTTGACTCATATTTTATCTCAGGTTATTATTATCTCCTGTGCTTTCTTTGCTTGGTACACATCTGTCTTTTCCTTCACTTTTAACTTTTCCAGGTCCCTTTTCTTTAGTCTAGACTCTTATTAAATCATGTATAGACAGACTTTGGTTCTGTTTCAGCTCAAGGGTCCCTCTTCAGGAATAAGGTAATTCCTTCAAAATTTCTGTACCACATTTTGTCTAATTTTTATCCCATTGTTTACTGTGCTTCTAATCTCTTATTTTCTTATTGTTGTCTTCATCATATGTCATATCTTCTTTTTCTTTGAGGACAGTGATTGTAAGGGCATCTGTACATTGCTTTCTGGCTAATTTCTGTCAAAGAAAAGGACAGCTCATTCTTTTTTCTGAGTTACAATCAAGTTTGGAATATTATATAGTACGTAAACACATAAGAGAACCACCTGGCCCTCAGTGTTTTCTGTCTGTTTAAGGGTCCACCTAATGTCCTATTAATCTTACAGGGCTTCAGTTGGTAACACACATGGTCATCAGGGACAAGTCTGGTGCTTTGTGTTGCACCCTTGTCTTTCATGTGAGTGACAAGTTGAAAAAATACAAATAATACATGACTCATAAAATGCTTATAGGAATAAATACAAACACAATTAAACTAATATGTTTTTAAAATGCACATTTGAAAAATAAGCAAAAAAAAAAACATGTCAATATAATATACAGTGACCAAAATGTAAAAGAATGGATGATATAAGCAGCAGATAAAATGCAAAAAAGGGCAGAAGAAGCTAGCTGACAGATCCAAGAATTTCTCACAGAATGAGGAAAAAAAATTTTTTTAAGCATGAAAAAGAGCTTAGTTTTCATAAAAGATACAAAAAAATATTCAATATCTGTCTAATAATGGTTCCAGAAAGATCTACTTTCCATGCAATTGAGGGAATGTGTGACAAGGAATATTCAGAGAAATAACTTTAAAGATTTTTTTCCCAGAATTCATAGAAATGTAGATCATCAGGTTTGAGAAGCACAACAAAAATTGGCAAGGATAAGTAAAATGAATATAAATGTAGTTATATCATTCTGAACCTATAAAATACAGAAAACAGAAATTTTAAAAATCTTAAAGCAGAAAAACTGTTTTAAAAATACCAATGTTATATCCTAGAAGCTTTATTATTTTACCTTTTCTATTTAGTTCCGTAATCCATTGGAAAACAATTTTTGTGATGGCATAAGGTGGATGTCATTGCTCACTTTACTCATTGATATCCAATTCACTACAATAATTAATTGGAAACAAACTTTTCCCCCCAAAGAATTGCAGTTGGTGCCTTTGTAAAAAGTTTAGTAATTGTATATGTGTGGGAGTCTCTCATCTGTTCAATTGATTTATGTATTTATGCTTATTCTATTAAGCTCTATTAATTATTGCAGCTATACAGTTTTTTATATTAAGTCTGTAAGTTTTCCTACTCTGCTCCTTCAGATCTTATGGTCTATTCCAAGTCTTTTGCTCATCCACATGTTTTAGAAACAAGCTTTTAATTAAAAAAAAAAAAAAGGTGTTGACTGAAGTACATTGAATCCATAGATCAAACTGAACAATCTTATTTAAAAGTTTGCATCTTCTAATTTATATAAACAGGGTAATTTATGAACAGGGTATTTTTCTGCACTTCTTTAGGTTTTTAAAAATTCTGTCAGAAATGATGTATAATTTTGAACACAGTAGTTTCAACATCTTTTATTTGATTTATCTCTATGTATTTGATGATATTTTAAGTTGTAATTGTAAAAATTTAATTGTCTAATTTTTGTGTATATAGTACATAGAAATCCAATAGACTTTTGTACATTAACCTTATATTCATTGATCTTCTCTATAAACATATACTTTCTAATAGATCTTTATAGATTCTTTTAAATTTCTATTATACATTGTTATCTGTGAATAAAGAGCTTTATTTCTTAATGTCCAAAATTTAAAACTTTCATTTCTTTTCCTTGCTATTGGGCTGGCTAGGGTCAGATTAGGATCTAATTATGGTTCAGTTATTCCTAACAATGTAATCATGAGCAAATGGCTTATTTTTTTCTGAAACGTTTGTTTTCTCTGTAACACATGGATGTGATACTTACCTTGAGAAACAATTGAAATGATGTTTGTGATGTGTTGCACAGATCTTTGCAAAGATCTACTATTTTGTCCCATAAATAGTAGATTCTAGTGGAAAAAATATAGTCAAATTCTGAATACTCTAATATTGTAATGGTGATTCGGTCACTTTAATTCTAAAAGATAGAAGTATTTCAAATTACTATAGAAGAGTGATCTCACCAAGATGGCAACATAAATTGTTCCCAACTTTATTCCCTCTCGCAAAAAGAACAACTAACAAGTATTCATGGATAATACATCACTGAGAAAATTACAGAATTGAGGCCAAAGCACCACAGAGACCAAGGCAAACTGCATTAGAAGGGTAAGAGAAATGGCTACCTGCTGACTGCACTGACTCTCCCCCAGGTCAGGGGAGAATCACGCTGAGAGCCTAGGTTTGAGCAATCCTGAGAAAGAACAACAAAGCTGGACATATTACTCTCCCCAATTTCAAATATTACAAACCTATAGTAGTCAAAGCAATATGATAGTGGCATAAAAATGGATGCATAGATCAATGAAACCAAAGAGAGTATCCAGAAATCAGGGATTAAATTCTAGACAATTAGGTGTGGAAAATTTTCTACAGGAAAATAGCATGATTACCAAAACTAATGCAGCTCCAACAGTTGACCTTGAGGATAAAAATCATATGCTAAGGACAGAGAGAGTTTTACTCTATAATGACCCACCACATCCTCACCAGACTACCTACCTGGACTTAATTTACATTAGAGAAAAATGAACTTCTACTTGTTTATAACTCCATATTGATAGTCTTTAATGGCTGAATGTGATTCCTTTATGAACTCAAGAAATGATATACCACAAACCTTGTTATTAAAATGGTAAATATCAGACTAGAAACAAGGTAAAGTTAAGAGGTTGGGGCATTCTCATTTAGATAGAATTAAAATTGAGATGCTTGTCAGATATCCAAAGGTAGATGACATATGCACAGTCTTAATATTTCAGTCTCTCAATCTATTTATACAAAAGACAGAAAAAGGATTGTTATTTTTAATATATATATATATATATATATATAGGGTTATGAAATGTTATGGTCATGTGTTCACCTCTTCAAAACAATCTGACTTAAGGAAGCAGAGCAGTAACCAGAGAGAAATTTTGAGTTTTAGATAATCTTTCTGATTTTACTTCCAAGTTATTCTTAATAACAGACCTCTGTTAATTATTGACTTTATTCCTCAGCACCATTTATAGCCAACTTTTTCTACGGAAAATTCCTCAAGATTTGCCATTAATGAGTAACTCTGGGAATAGTCTCCAAGGACAAGAAAGATTCCTAGTGCTAACCAACCCTTTCCAATCCCAAGAGACATGAATACTGTTAATACTCAGCTCCTGAGCTACATCTTTGCAGCTATGAACATCACCTCACCAATGTAGGCAAAGGATTCTGGGATCTCTGGACTATACCACTTGCTTAATAAAAGCACTGGATAGAATACATATATCAAATGATAGAATACATAGATCAACTCATGGGTTGAAGATTATGAATGCCAGTAGGTAAGTGTGGAAGGTAGCATTTGACAAATAGAGAAACAGGCTCAGACTTCAGAGTGGAACATAGTGGATGAAAGTTCTGTGCTTGAAGTCTACATCTGTAGCTGTTTCTAAATCCATATGTAAATCAGTTGAGCTATAAGAAATATCTTAGACAGTAAAACTTCTAACAGACATTCATACGGACATATCTAATAGGAAGTTAAATGTGCAAGTCTAGAGTTTAGAAATGGAGAAGGAAATGGCAACCCACTCCAGTGTTCTTGCCTGGAGAATCCCAGGGATGGGGGAGCCTGGTGGGCTGCCGTCTATGGGGTCGCACAGAGTCGGACATGACTGAAGTGACTTAGCAGAGTTTAGAAAAGAAGATGGATTAGAAGATATAATTTAAAAGTTATCTAATTATGACAGAAATAGGCTCACAAAGTTAGAGAACAAACTTACGGTTGCTGGAGGGGAGGGATAGTTAGAGTTTGGGATGGACATGTACACACTGCTGTATTTAAAATGGATAATTGACAAGGACCTACTGTATAGCACATAGAACTTTGCTCAATGTTATGTGGCAGCCTAGATGGGAGAGGAGTTTGGGGGAGAATGGATACATGTACATGTATGACCCTCTTCAGTCAGGCTATTGCTCTTAACATACCATTGAAATCACTCTCATCCATGTCAAAGTTCAATTTTCAGTCCTTAAGTTACTTGATGTCTCAACAAGACTTACCCCAGCTAACTTCTCTTACTTCACATACTCTTTTTTGCTGGTGATCTCAATGATGGCTCCTTAGTCTCCATGTCTGGCTTCTCCTCTTTCTTATTATTCATTTTTGGACCTCTTCTTTTATTTCTAGTTTCAGACTTCAAATATCTATAAACAGGTAATTTGTTAACTTTTAATTTTGTTTTAGGGCATAGCCAATTAACAATGTTTGTGATAGTTTCAGGTGAACAGCTTGACTGAAGACGGTTTATAAAAAGCATGGAAGGTAAAATAACAAATCTGGAGAGTAATGGACAATGTGTGATGGAGACAAGTAGCTTTTTGAAGGATCTGTCATTAAGAGTGGAGAAGTGGAGGAGTAGCTGAGGAAGGCTGAGGGGAAACAGTAGGATATGAGGGTATTGTCCATCTGAGGCTGAGATTTTAGACAGTTAGGACTTCACAATTTTAGATAGTTAGGATCTCGTATATTTTCCATGTGGAAATATGATTCTGATAACCTCAGTTTTCAACCACTCCTGGTCTATCTGAGATCCAACACGAATGATTATTTTTCAGGTGAATTATCAGGAGGTGGATATAAAAGCAGAAAGGTATTCAAGCAAAAGTATCAGGAAGATTCAACCTGGGAAAGGATGTAAAAATGTGAGAGGTATGGTCAGAGAGAACACACACTCAACTTGTAGACTCTTGGTTTAAAGAAATTTTTAAAAAATATATGATTCTACTCTCAGTGTATTTATAATATAATTGATACAAGAAAATATGTATGTCATAAACATTAGAAAACATCTTAAGATAATATTCAATTAAGGACTAGGTTGGAGAAGGCAATGGCACCCCACTCCAGTACTCTTGCCTGGAAAATCCCATGGACGGAGGAGCCTGGTAGGCTGCAGTCCATGGGGTCGTGAAGAGTCGGACATGACTAAGCGACTTTACTTTCCCTTTTCATTTTCATGCATTGGAGAAGGAAATGGCAACCCACTCCAGTGTTCTTGCCTGGAGAATCCCAGGGATGGTGGAGCCTGGTGGGCTGCCATCTGTGGGGTTGCACAGAGTTGGACACGACTGAAGCAACTTAGCAGCAGCAGCAGCAAGGACTAGATTATCCTGTGTATATATCAGTGTGTGAAAGCATAAGTGAGAATATTCGTGGAGTTATGACATGATCAGCTCAAGGAGAAAGGAGACTAAATAGTGATAAAAAGTAGAAAATCGTGTTTATTGGAAAGTGGGTACAAGGATAGAAATTATCAATAACTAGACACAGATAGGTAGAAGTGATGCATTTTGTGTGCATGCTCAGTTGCTCAGTCTTGTCCTACTCTTTGTGACCCCATGGACTGTATGGCCTTCCAGGCTCCTTCATCCATGGAATTTTCCAGGCAAGAATATCAGAGTGAGTTGCTATTTCCTTCTCCAGGGGATCTTTCCAACCCAGCAATGGAACCAGCATCTCTTATGTCTCCTGCATTGGCAGGTGGGTTCTTTACCATTAGTACCACCTGGGAAGTGATGCATTAGAAAATAAGACATTAGAGATATTTGAGCAAGGGAGCGTCAGGCCAAAACCATAAAGCTGTACGTTTTCTGGAATCAATAAAGCTGGTAAAGCCACTGATTAAGTAACTGGGAGCGAGTTGTTGAAAGTACAAAGATGGTAACTGTAAAAAGTTGAGAAAAAGACAAAAATGAGGATCATTTTGTAGTTTAAAAAAAGTGTTATACTACTAATATAGATTTTAGGGATGAAGTAAGAAGATGAATCAGTGTTTCCAGTCTTACTAAGAGAATATTTGGAGGAAAAATCTTTTATTCATAAAATGTTGAAATGGAAGGAAGAACATTTCAGCACTTGGGAGGAAAGCTCATGATCCTCTCCTGTCCTCACTATCAATTAATTTATTTATTATTCATCTTGTGCAAATATACTTTATGGATGCCTACACTGGGGACACAAGGGAGAAGAAAACCAGACACGTTATTTGCCTTAATGCACTTTATGGCCCCGTGAGGGAGTCCAACACTAACTGCTGCTAAGCTGCTAAGTCGCTTCAGTCGTGTCCGACTCTGTGTGACCCCATAGACGGCAGCCCACCAGGCGCCCCCGTCCCTGAGATTCTTCAGGCAAGAACACTGGAGTGGGTTGCCATTTCCTTCTCTAATGCATGAAAGTGAAAGTGAAAGTGAAGTTGCTTAGTCGTGTCCGACTCTTCGCGACCCCATGGACGGCAGCCTACCAGGCTCCTCCGTCCATGGGATTTTCCAGGCAAGAGTACTGGAGTGGGGTGCCAGGCCTTCTCTGAACACTAACTAAATATCTTAAATAAATATTTTAACAAAATAAATATGAACAACATTGTCCGTATGACACCTATAGCAATTCTATGAAGGTGCTACGCGTGGTAGCATATGAAAAGTAGGTTTGACTTAATCAAAGAGGCAAGGGAAAACTTTCCTAAGAAAGTCACTAATTGATCTGAGACTGTGAAAGGATGAACAGGAGTTGACTCAGAATGAAGCAAAGGGAAATAGTGCACAGGAAGAAATGCAAGGCAGCCAGAGTGGCTAGCAAGCAGAGAATGAGGGGACTGTAGTGTAAGATGAAGCTGCTGAGACATCACGAGGTCAAGACAGATTGAGCTTTGTTAGATAGCTGGGGATTTTTGTTCCTTCACAAGCCCAGTGGTTCTCTGGACATCTGTTTTTAAGCAAATAACAGACGTGATCAGAGTTTCTTTTTTGAAAAGATCACTCTGGTGGCAGTGTGGAGAATATATTGAATGAGGCAAGAGTGGGACTATTCAAGCAGCTCAGAAGTTAGCAGGACTCTAGTCATTAACAATAACTTAAACTAGAGTAGTGACTGTGTAGATGGGTAGGAGCGTTCACCAAGCTCCTATGATGTGCCAAGCACTAAGCTAAGTACCGAGATGCAGGCTTTGCCTTAGTAGGCTCATGTTCTTGTAATAAAAACTGATTCATAAACAAGTCCTTATGCCATCCAATAATATGAAGACTAAGAGAACTCTTTCACCCTTAAAAAACTCCAGGAAGCTCCTGGTGTTCCCTTCATTCCCTCATCTTTGTGCCTCCTCACTTAGATCATCCTTCAGAAAGTGCAAATTCTATCCCTCTCATTGCTAATTGAGTTTCTTTTCTTCATTCCTCATATTTGTGGTATAAGGAAACCAACTGAAAAGAGAACCATCGAGGTTAGCTATAATACACTTCAGTAGCTAACTGTAGTGAATCCTCTTCATGCTGATACTTTTCTTATAACCCATCAAGACCTGAAATGAACTGCAGCAAGAACCCTGACTTTGTCCTCTCGGGACTGTCCAATGACCCAGACAAACCAAAGCTCCTCTTTGGTCTCTTCCTGGCTCTCTACTTGCTGAGTCTCTTAGGAAACTCGCTACTGCTGCTGGCTATTGGCGCTGACATCCACCTTCACACCTCCATGTACTTCTTCCTCAGCCAGCTCTCCCTGGTCGACCTCTGCTTCACTACCACCACAGCCCCCAAAATGCTGGAGACTTTGTGGACCAGCAATGGACTGATCTCCTTCTCTGAGTGCCTGGCCCAGTTATATTTCTTCATGGTTTTTGCTGATATGGGCAACCTGCTTTTGACTGCCATGGCTATCGACCGCTACACTGTCATCCGCCATCCCCTGCACTATGCACCCCTAATGATTCCTTGCAGATGTGCACCACTGGTGGGTGGGTCATGGGGAGTGGCCCACTCTATCTCTCTTGTCCATGTCCTGTTGCTATCCCAGCTCTCATTCTATAGTAATCAAGAAATTCCCCACCTTTTCTGTGATTTCAGACCACTCTTAAGGTTTTCCTGCTCTGATACCCACCTCAATGAGGACCTGATAATGGTTTTGACAGGACTCTTAGGAATCAGCCCTCTTCCCTGCATCATAAGCTCCTATGCCCATATTTTCCTTGCTGTAGCTCGGTTCCCATCAGCACGGGAAAAAGAAAGCCCTGGCCACATGCAGCTCCCGCCTCTCCATGGTCATCCTCTTCTACAGCTCGGTCTTTGCCACATACCTGAAGTCCCCGTCAGCTTCTCATGCCTCTGGGGAGCTGGGTGCTGCTGTCATGTATGACCTGGTCACCCCCACTCTCAATCCTTTCATTTATAGTCCAAGAAATAAGGATTGTCCTAACAGTTTTCACTGGAAAATCTGATTATAAACTTAATGATCCAACTTCTGTTATTTATACATATGCATAGAATGCAATTCTGATGTCATAAAACAGTGCTATAAATAAACAGTATTTCTAGGTTTCTTTTAGTGATACTACTTGTGTTTGTTTTTTATATAAAATATTCATGACCTATTTAATAGACAAATAATAGAATTTAAAACAAAAAATTTAACCTAACACTTAAAAATTGCCATACTTGCCTCACTTATAGAGGAACCATAGAAAGATTAGAGGGGAACAAAAGAATAGACAAAGATATGCTTTCTCAAACATTCTTGGAAGACTTCTCAGTGGAGAAATCTGCACTTCCAAAAGAAAATATCAACACCCTCCTTTGTAAGTCAAATGTGTCAGTTTCCTTATGAGAGCTGCCTCCTCAGTGCTTAATGAGCCAACTTGCTCCCAAGAGGGTAGATCAGAGGATTGAAGATGGTGGTGACCATCAGATAGAGCAGGGTGATAACTTGAATGGAGACTGAGCAGCAGAGACTGTAATGTAAAAGACCGTGAGAATTTCACAGCATGTGAACGTTATAGCTAGGTAGGAGGACCATGTGGGTGAGCCTTTCTCTTGCTGACCACAGCAAGAACTGCCAATACAATCACTACAATCCAGACATAAGATATCAGAATCAGTCCAAAAGGAATAGTGAGATAACCACACAATGAATGAATGCATTTTGTCACCTGGACCACTGACTCTAGGATCTGAGCAGGCCAGCCTTCACAAAGGCGTGAAGTCACAGTAAAATTGGCTAATGTGATTGGGCCATGGACCTCTGCTGGACCAGAGCCACAACCAATCCATCTACCATGAAGCCAAAGAGCCAGGCTATGCCCACCAGCCCCAAGTACCGTCTGGGACTGAGTGGCAGTGATGTTAACAATTATTCAGTAGTGATTATATTCCTTGACCACCAATCAGGAGAACCCAGTTGACCCTAGAGAGTCAAAGATAAAGAAATGGGTCAAGGAACCAGTCATAGAGATGAATGCCTTCTGCAGGAAGTCCTCCAGCACATTTGGCATCACTTTAAACATATAGAAGAAAGGATGGAAATGCAAGTACATAGACTCAGAAACATCACTTACACAATGAGCACATAATAATTGCTATTCACTTGTATTATATTCATAGCATATACTAGAACAAGAAATTATTAATGTGATGAATATACAGTGAACTTCTGCATAGCAAAAAAAAAAACTGATTTGCAATAGAAAGATGGACAAAGGACATGGCATTTGCAATTGAATTAAAGCTTAGATAGATGTCAGAACACATACAAATATCCTTTGGATAAGGCAGATAGAATATTTTTACCAAAAGGGCATAGCAAGAAGTAAATATATACAATGAGAGACCAGCTTCATTCTCCTAGAGGGAAATGTGAGCTTGGGAATTTCAAAATTAAAGGAAATAATTTAGTGTTAATACCAACAGTGAAAAGTCAGATTGAAAAGAAATAAATCACTACTATTTTTCCCTATTCCTCTATTTTCCATAGAGCCACAGTAATAAATGAGGGGCATATTTAAAGATAATCATCTTTCTGTATGGATTAAAGAAATATGACTGATCCTCATGCCTTAAATGTCATAGCCCAATTTCCTTCCATTTTATACTTTTTCCAAGGCAGGTCCCAAGATGAAAAAGTGTACCCATACCTCTGTCCCAGGAAATGAAAGATAATTTAAGAAAATTTGAGGCCACTGAGAATTGTACTGACTGTGGTTCTGAAACTAAGAAAGAAACAGGAAAGAAAAGAGGAAAAATGAAAAAAGAAATGGAACTCAAGATAAGAATTCCCCAAGGAGAATTCACTTATGTTGCAGTTACAGAAAGGTATCTTGTTTATTCTTACAATACTCCTCTCGAACCCAGGGGACACCCTCTCTCAGAGTTTATATATCAAAAGAACAATGGATCATAAATAAAAGGAAGAATTTCAGAAAGAAGAGGTTTTGGAATATGAAGAACTTATCCTATAATCCCAATATAAACTATCACTTCAAACATTTTTCTACTCTTTATTTTTCATAGTTTTCTACTGTTTATTTTTCAGAAGTATAAACCTGATCAACTTTCTTAACTATACATTTGAACACAGAATCAGGTAAGAGAATGAAACAGTCTCTAAGTTGCCCATATTCTCTGATTTCTTGTTAGTGTTAAATTTACATACCAAGAACTTAGAGTTGGTTTCCTATTTAATGATGGACATTGTATTGGTGGGTTATGAAGGCTCTCTACTGCCTACATTTTAGTGCCATACCTCTAGACATTCATCAAAGTAAATGAGTAATCTCTAAAGATTCAGTGAAATAAATTATTTAGTACAGAAAGTCTAATTGCTGTTTTCTTTAAACCATAGGAAAAGGTTTTTTTCCCCCAAATGAATTTTTGATACAATTTTGTTTTGTGGGTAGAGAACCAAAAATAACATTTGGCATATCATGCGTATCTTAAGCAGGAGTGATAAAGTTTAACAATATACAAAATACACATGGTTATTAAGGAAAGCTACTCTGAATTCCTTGCTGCCAGCCTTCAGTAAAGGTGTAATAAAGCTTAGATAATTACTCCAAATATTCTCTAGCTATAAAGGTGAATGTCCCATGGGATCCCTAGAAATGTTGCCTAGTTAATTCACTTTTTTATTGAGGTCACATCGAATCTTTTTCTTCTCCACTCACGGGTTTCCCAAACATCGTGTATGTGCTCAGTTATGTCCAACTCTTTGCAACCCCATAGACAGTAGCCCACTAGACTCCCCTGTTCACAGAATTTTCCAGGCAAGAATACTGGAGAGAGTTGCCATTTCCTCCTCCAGGGGATCTTCCTGACCCAGGAGTTGAATCCATGTCTCTTGCATTTAGAGGTTGCTTCGTTACCACTGAGCCACTAGGTAAGCCCCAAAACAATGCTCTCCCTCAAAATATTACTGTCTAGATGGGAAATCCTCAGCTGTAGGACTCTTGTTCCCATGAGAGATATCATTTCATATCTTATTTTCTCTTTTCTTTCAAGTGATGCTGAATCAAACCTCAGTCACTGAATTTCTCCTCCTAGGAGTGACAGACGTCCAAGTACTGCAGCCTGTTCTCTTCGTGATTTTCCTTGCAATTTACATTGTCAATGTGGCTGGAAATGGAGTCATCATGATGGTTGTCATCTCTGATTCAAGACTCCATTGTCCTATGTATTTTTTCCTGGGAAACCTGTCATGTCTAGATATCTGCTATTCCATGGTGACTCTGCCAAAGATGCTGGAGAACTTCCTGTCTATCCACAAAACAATTTCTTTCTTGGGCTGCATAAGCCAGCTTCATTTCTTCCACTTCTTAGGCAGCACAGAGGCCATGTTGTTGGCTGTGATGGCCTTTGACCGCTTTGTGGCTATCTGCAAACCACTTCTTTACACTCTTATCATGAATCATCAGGTCTGTACCCAGATGGCTGTCACTATCTGGATCATTGGGTTTTTCCACGCCCTACTGCACTCAGTAATGACCTCTCGCTTAAACTTCTGTGATTCCAACCACATCCATCACTTCTTCTGTGATGTTAAGCCATTGCTGGAGTTGGCCTGTGGAAACACTGACCTCAATGAATGGCTACTTCATTCTGTGACAGGGACCATTGCCATGGGCCCATTCTCTCTAACCCTTCTCTCCTATTTCTATATTATTATCTATCTTTTCTTCAAGACCCATTCTTGCAGCATGCTCCATAAAGCACTGTCCACGTGTGCCTCCCACTTCATGGTAGTTGTTCTTTTCTATGCTCCTGTTGTTTTCACTTACAATCGTCCTGCCTTGGGTAGCTCCATGGACCAGGAATGGATCATTGCTATTATGTACAGTGTGATCACTCCTGTACTAAATCCACTGATCTATACTTTGAGGAACAAGGAAGTAGAGGGGGCTTTGAGGAGGGTGATCAGAAGGAGACTCTGACCCTAAGAAATCTAGAGAACTCTTCGAAGGCATCAGTAAAAAGGCTATGAGAAAGTTGAGATGTGAAATTAGACTGCTTTTCTAATTGTTTACTCTTTGTGAAACAGAAGGCATTATGTAAAGAAAAAATAAATGGGAAACTCCAGTCTAGTTGTGTTAACAGTGTGTGACTAGGTAATGTAAGGGAAACTTGAACAAATAGGACACTATCCACACAATCTTTTTTTTTTTTTTTTTTGGCTGTGCTGAGTCTTCATTGCTGTGGCAGCCTTTTCTCTGGTTTCAGCGAGTGGGGGCTTCTCTCAGGTCACGGTGCTCAGGTGTCTCAGTGCAGTAGCTTCTCCTGTTGTGGCAAGTGGGCTTAATTGCTCCATGGAATGTGGGATCTTCCTGGATCAGGGATCAAACCAGTGTCTCCTGCATTGGCAGGCAGATTCTATACCACTGAGCCATTAGGGAAGCCCCCCTTGGAATCTTAATGTTGAATTTGTGTGGGGGATGTAAGTTGATAAAACTATTTGTTTATGTATTCTTGTGTGTTCTTGAATAAAATCAGATACAGAAACTTGCCTCAAATATGCATATATTATACAGTTGGATAATACTAAGGCTTGTTAATCTGCATGTTTCCTGTAAATTAACATATTATAAGTGAACAATAAAGTTATTATGCTGTTTTATTTTAAGAATTTGAGTATAGGGCTATGGTTACTCAACTATATGTTAACTCATATATGAGTTAAGGGAAATTTTTAAGGAGTATATCACGATTTCTTTTTCTCCAAGCAAAAAAGCAAGTAAGTAATTAAAACAAATAATGCTTTGAGTACTAATTAACAAAGATAAATTGTGAACTCAGACTCCAAAGATGCTTTGTAATTCAAATGGACAAGCTGTCAAAGATTACCGAAAAATATTGCTAAAAATGGAGGCAGCATGAAAAAAAAAATCTCAGGAATATCTTTCTTGCTTATTGATATGTTATTTTCCCTTCAATTTCTGGTCATAGAAAATTGAGCTTCAAAATTCTTCCTTATTATTTATTTTGTTTTGATTTCTATACTCATTTTCACAGATTGTAATGTGATAGAATATGATATAATACCAGTGAAATATGAAGAATTCATCAAGTTTGTTTTCCTTACCTATCACCAAATTTATACTAAGTGAAAGCTATCGAATAGTAATTCAGTTCAGTTCAGTCATTCAGTCATATCCCACTCTTTGCGACCACATGGACTGCAGCACTCCAGGTTCCCTGTCCACCACCAACTCCTGAAGCTTGCTCAAACTCATGTACATGGATTCAGTGATGCCATCCAACCATCTCATCCTCTGTCGTCCCATTCTCCTGCCGTCAGTCTTTCCCAGCATCAGGATCTTTCCAGTGAGTCAGTTCTTTGCATCAGGTGGCCAAAGTATCAGACTTTCAGCTGTAGCATCATCCCTTCCCATGAATATTCAGAACTGATTTCCTTTAGGAAATACTGGTTGGATCTCCTTGCATTCCTAGGGACTCTCAAGGGTCTTCTCCAACACCACAGTTCAAAAGCATCAATTCTTCGGCACTCAGCTTTCATTGCAGAAGTATTTTTGGAGCTAATAGACAAGAATTACTATGTTCCTCACTTTCTATGTTCCATGAAGTGTCACTGGACCTGAAACTATAGTGGATACCAGCACTCCCAACTATTTAGAGATATAGGATTCGCTGTGGTCCAGTGGTTAGCATTCTGCATTTTCACTGCCAAGGGCCTAGGTTCAACCCCTGGTTGGAGAACTAAGATCCCACAAGCCAGGCCGTGCAACCAATAAATAAATAAATAAGACTACTATATAAATAATAGAGATACAGACTGAAAAGTTATAAAAGGATATTTTGAGTTGATGAACAGACTATCCAAATTGTTTACATCCACTTTTGTAAAGCAAAGAATTTGGTTCTAACCTAGCTCACATAGTTCTTCCATCTTCCTACTCTATCTTCTTTGGTCTCTTAATTCCAGTTCTGTTTATAATAGAATGTATGGGGAGAAGACATTTTATATCCTGAACTATCTCAGACTAGAATTCCTATTGATCAGAATTTTTTACGTAATCCAATATACATGGATATTGTCACCCTGCTTATTCAACTTATATGCAGAGTACATCATGTGAAATGCTGGGCTGGGTGAAGCACAAGCTGGAATCAAGATTTCCGGGAGAAATATCAATAACCTCAGATGCGTATATGACACCACCCTTATAGCAGAAAGTAAAGAAGAACTAAAGAGCCTCTTGAGGAAAGTAATAGCGGAGAGTGAGAAACTTGGCTTAAAACTCAACATTCAAATAACTAAGATCATGGCATCAGGTCCCGTCGCTTCATGGCAAATAGATGGAGAAACAATGGAAACAGTAAAAGATTGTATTTTGAGGGCCTCCAAAATCACTGCAAATGGTGACTGCAGCCATGAAATTAAAAGACACTTGCTTCTTGGAAGAAAAGCTATTACCAACCTAGGAAGCATATTAAAAATCAGAGACATTACTTGCCAACAAAGGTTCATCTAGTCAGAGCTATGGTTTTTCCAGTAGTCATGTATGGATGTGAAAGTTGGACTATAAAGAAAGCTGAGCACTGGAGAATTGATGATTTTAAACTGTGGTGTTGAAGAAGACCCTATGGGTCCCTGTGACTGCAGGGAGGTCAAGCCTGTCAATCCTAAAGGAAATCAGTCCTGAATATTCATTGGAAGGACTGATGCTGAAGCTGAAACTCCAATACTTTGGCCACCCGATTTGAAGAACTAAGTCATTGAAAAAGACCCTGATGGTGGGAAAGATTGAAGGCAGGAGGAGAAGGGGATGACAGAGGATGAAATGGTTGGATGGCATCACCGACTGGATGTACATGAGTTTGAGTAAGCCCTGGGAGTTGGTGATGGACAGGGAAGCCTGGCGTGCTGCAGTGCATGGGGTTGCAAAGAGTTGGACATGATGGAGAAACTGAACTGACTGACTAAACATACATGGAGGCTGTAAA
The DNA here is from genome assembly GCF_029378745.1 of Bos indicus. Classification (NCBI taxonomy): domain Eukaryota; kingdom Metazoa; phylum Chordata; class Mammalia; order Artiodactyla; family Bovidae; genus Bos; species Bos indicus. The sequence continues at coordinate 28,727,437 of NC_091782.1, read as the reverse complement.
TTATAAAAGAGAAAACGGTTACCTATTGCTGCATGACACCCTATAACACAGATGGTCAAACACTTATTTAATTGAATTGCATAATTCAGTGATTCAGAAATTGGTAAGAGTACAGCAGAGAATCACTGACTCTGTTTAATGTTTCAAGTCTCAACTGAGATGACTTTATCAACAGATGTATGAAACAATTTGTTAAATTTCAGTAAATTTGTATGACAAAACTTCTAAGAAAAATAAAAACAAAAGGATACATATAACATTATATGGCTCTATGTTAGTCTTTTCAAACTATTCTTATATAAGGAGAGAGGGCAGTGACTAGACAAAATTGTGAGTTTTAAGTCATCTTTCTAATTCCATGTCCAAATCAATATTAGACTTCTGTTTAATTGTTGATTTCATTCCTCAAACCTATCTATAGGAAATTTTCTCAACAGAAAATTCCTCCAGGTTTTTTTCTGAGTAACTTTGGGAACTGTCTCTAAAGCCAAAATGATATCTTCTGCTGCCAAAATCTTTCTGATCCCCAAAGAGACAAATATTGATAATGCTCATCTTCTAAACTACATTACCTTTGCCCAGTCTCATCAATGTATGCCGAGGCCCTGGATTCTTTGTTCTTTCCTATCCACTCACCAATATCATTGGATAGATGAATATTTCTAAGGTCACCGTTTATAGAGATTAGGGAAGCCAGAGGCAGGAGTTGAAGACGTCATTTGGCAAATAGAGTAATGGGATCAGCCTTCCAAGTGGACCACAGAGAGTTCAAGTTCTGCACTTGATGGACTGCATAAAGTTTTGTGTATCTGTTTCCAATGCAGTACATAAATCAAGCCATCTGTAAGAAAATATATTAAAGTGTTAAATTGCTACTGAAGAACTGTCTAGTTGGAAGTTAAATATGTAAGTCTAGAGATAGGAAAATAAGTGGAAATTAAAGGCATAACTGAATAATTATATGTTTATAGCTATATAAAGCACAGAACTAGAAGACAGAGAAGAGGAGACTGTCAGAAGTACATAATAAGGAAGAAGAGCAGTAACCAGCCAAGAAGACTGGAAAGGAGTCTACTAGGTGGGTCTCCTGAGTGCAGATTTTTTTAAATTAGAATATAATTGCTTTACAATGTGTTTTAATTAGAATATAATTGCTTTACAATGGACTTTCCTGGTGGCTCAGAGGGTAAAGACTCTGCCTGCAATGCAGCAGACCTGGGTTCAATCCCTGGGTCGGAAAGATTCCATGGAGAAGGAAATGGCAACCCACTCCAGTACTCTTGCTTGGAGAATCTGATGGATGGAGGAGCCTGGTAGGCTACAGTCCACAGGGTCACAAAGAGTCAGACATGACTAGGCAACTTTACTTTCACTTTCTTTCACAATGTTGTGGTAGTTTCTGCTCTACAGAAATGTGAACAAGCTATATGTATGCACATACCCCCTCAAAATTTGTTTCAGATGCTGATGGCATGGATGCCAATGGCGTGGATTTTCGTTACTAGAGAGTAGAAACAGTGAAGCATGTTAAGCTGCTGATGAAACGTGAAACTAACTGGAAGTGAGTTGATTAGAGAAAGCTCAAAAAGGATAACAATTTAAAAGATGAGAAAGGGTCTGAAATGAAGGACATTTTATAGGAAATAAAATTTCTAGCCATTGGTCTAAAGTTGATGGATGAAGGAATTAGATGGATCAATGTTTCCAACCCATGTTGCTACGACAATATTTTGTTGGTAAAAAGTTTTATTCTTAAAATGGAAGAGGACTTTTGGAAGAAGACAATGTATTGTCCTCTCCTGCCTTCACTTTTCATTAACCAATTTATTCATTTTCTGACAAATACCATATTTAGCATTCCAAGTGCTAGAGATACACAAGAGAGGAAAACCTTGTTAGGGAGACCAACGTTAACTAAATAACTTAAATATTTAAACAAAATAAATGTAATTACATCCTCCATATTACAACTTCAACAATTGACCAAGAGCCTAGACAGGAAGGGTTGTCTTTGTCAAAGAGGCCACAGAAGACTTTCCTAAGAAAGTCACCAATAGAGCCAAGGTTAGACGGATGAGCAAGAGCTGACTCAGAATGATGAGAAGGAACGTGGTCCATACAAGGCAATGCAGTGCAGACAGTGTTGCTGGGAGCACATGATAATCGACTGTGGTGCGAGTTGAAGCTGGTGACATGAAGCTCAAAACCAAATGAGCTTTGTCAGACATTTCATATATAAGTGGTATCATATGGTATTTATCTCTTTCTGATTTACTTCACTTTTGTTGCTGTTTAGTTACTCAGTCGTGTCTGACTCTTTGCAACCCCATGAACTCAGCATGCCAGGCTTCCCTGTCCTTCACTATCTCCCAGAGTCCACACATACTTAGGTCCATTGAGTTGGTGATGCCATCCAACCATCTCATCCTTACTTCACCTAGTATGATAACATATATAAGTTTATATAACGCATCTTCTTTATCCATTCATCTGTCCATGGACTTTGAGGTTGTGTTTATGTTTTGGCTATTGTAAATAGTGCTGCTGCTATGAACATAAGGGAGCATGCATCTTTTTGAATCATAGTTTTGTCTGAGTATAAACCCAGGAGTGGAAATGCTGAATCATACATGCTATAGCAGCTCTATTTTTAGTTTTTTGAGAAAAACTTCGTATGGTTTTTCATTATGGTTATACCAGCTTATGTTCCCATCTACAATGTAGGGCAATTCTCTTTTCCCCATACCCTCTTCAGAATTTGTTATTTGTAGACTTTTTAATGATGGCCATTCTGACAAGTGTGAGGTGATACCTCATTATAGTTTTGATTTGCATTCCTCTAAAGCCAGGCTTCAGCAATACGTGAACTGTGAACTTCCAGATGTTCAAGCTGGTTTTAGAAAAGGCAGAGGAACCAGAGATCAAATTGCCAACATCCGCTGGATCATCGAAAAAGCAAGAGAGTTCCAGAAAAACATCTATTTCTGCTTTATTGATTATGCCAAAGCCTTTGACTGTGTGGATCACAAGAAACTGTGGAAAATTCTGAAAGAGATGGGAATACAAGACCACCTCACCTGCCTCTTGAGAAATTTGTATGCAGATCAGGAAGCAACAGTTAGAATTGGACATGGAACAACAGACTGGTTCCAAATATGAAAAGGAGTACCTCAAGGCTGTATATTGTCACCCTGCTTATTTAACTTCTATGCAGAGCACATCATGAGAAATGCTGGACTGGAAGAAGCACAAGCTGGAATCAACATTGGCCTCAGAAATATCAATAACCTCAGATATGCAGATGACACCACCTTTATGACAGAAAGTGAAGAGGAACTCAAAAGCCTCTAGGTGAAAGTGGAAGAGGAGAGTAAAAATGTTGGCTTAAAGCTCAACATTCAGAAAACGAAGATCATGGCATCTAGTCCCATCACTTCATGGGAAATAGATGGGGAAACAGTGGAAACAGTGTCAGACTTTATTTTTGGGGGCTCCAAAATCACTGCAGATGGTGACCGCAGCCATGAAATTAAAAGACGCTTACTCCTTGGAAGAAAAGTTATGACCAACCTAGATAGCATATTCAAAAGCAGAGACATTACTTTGCCAACAAAGGTCTGTCTAGTCAAGGCTATGGTTTTTCCAGTGATCATGTATGGATGTGAGAATTGGACTGTGAAGAAGGCTGAGCACCGAAGAATTGATGCTTTTGAACTGTGGTGTTGGAGAAGACTCTTGAGAGTCCCTTGGACTGCAAGGAGATCCAACCAGTCCATCCTAAAGGAGATCAGTCCTGGCTGTTCTCTGGAAGGACTGATTCTAAAGCTGAAACTCCAATACTTCGGCCACCTCATGCGAAGAGTTGACTCATTGGAAAAGACTCTGATGCTGGGAGGGATTGGGGGCAGGAGGAGAAGGGGACAACGGAGGATGAGATGGCTGAATGGCATGACTGACTCAATGGACGTGAGTCTGAGTGAACTCCGGGAGTTGGTGATGGACAGGGAGGCCTGGCATGCTGTGATTCATGGGGTCGCAAAGAGTCAGACACTACTGATTGACTGAACTGAACTGAACTGAATAATTATAGTAGTTTCAGGTGTATAGCATAGTAATTCAGTATTTTTTACAGATTATGCTTCATTAAAAGTTATTACACGATAATGGCTGTAATTCTTTGTGCTATAGAATATATCCTTGTTGCTTATCTATTTTATTTTCTTCATTTTCTTTTTTTAAACTTTTTATTTTATACTGGACTATAGCCAATTAACAATGTTGTAATACTTTTAGGTGGACAGTAAACAGACTCAGCCATACATACACTTGTGTGAATTCTCATCCAAACTCTCATCCCATCCAGGCTGCCACATATTTTTGAGCAGAGTTCCATGGGTAGAGACCAATTTTTAAATAAAGAAGTGACTTGATGAGATTTTTTTTTTTTTAAGGATCACGCTGACCACAGTATGGAGAACAAATTGGGTGGGGCAAGATCCATGTTAAAATAGTTAGGAGGATAACAGTTCTCCAGCCAGTCACAACCTTGAACTAGAATAGTCACTGTGAGTGTGGGTGGGAGTATTTATTGAGCCCCTTCTATGTGCCAGACACTGAGCTAAGTACTGAAACATCACTTCTGCCTTGAAAGATTCGTGGTCTTGAGAAGAAAACAGATTCACAAGCAAGTAGTTAAATACCAATCACACAAAATTTTATTAAGAAAACTCGTTACGCATTCATAACTCCAGGACGTCTCTGTGGTTTCTTTCATTCTCTTACCTTGATGTCTCCTTAATTTGACCATGTTTCGTGAGGTACAACCCTTGTCCTCCCCATTGCTATTTTAGTTGTTTATCCATTCCTCACATTGGTGGTATAAGGAAAACCCATTGCCAAGAGAAAGGATCCAAGGTTCTAGCTAACTGTAGTGAATCCTCTTCATGCTGATTCTTTTCTTATAACCCATCAAGACCTGAAATGAACTGCAGCAAGAACCCTGACTTTGTCCTCTCAGGACTGTCCAGTGACCCAGACAAACCACAACTCCTCTTTGGTCTCTTCCTGGCCCTCTACTTGCTGAGTCTCTTAGGAAACTCCCTACTGCTGCTGGCTATTGGTGCTGATATCCACCTCCACACCCCCATGTACTTCCTCAGCCAGCTCTCCCTGGTTGACCTCTGCTTCACTACCACCACAGCCCGCTAAATGCTGGAGACTCTGTGGACCAGCAGCAGTTGATCTCCTTCTCTGAGTGTCTGGCCCAGTTAAATTTCTTTGCAGTTTTTGCTGATATGGACAATCTGCTTTTGATGGGCGCAGCTATCAGCCACTACGCTGCCATCTGCCATCCCCTGCACTATGCACTCCTAATGACTCCTTACAGATGTGCACTGCTGCTGGGTGGGTCTTGGGGAGTGCCCCACTCTATCTCTCTTGTCCATGCCCTGTTGCTATCCCAGCTCCCATTCTATGCTAATCAATAGATTCCCCACTTTTTCTGTGATTTCGGACCACTCTTTAGACTTTCCTGCTCTGATACCCACCTCATTGAGGACCTAATGATGGTTCTGACAGGACTCTTAAGAATCAGCCCTCTTCCCTGCATCATAAGCTCCTATGCCCATATTTTCCTTGCTGTAGCTCGGGTCCCATCAGCACAGGGGAAAAAAGAAAGCCCTGGCCACATGCAGCTCCCACCTCTCCATGGTCATCCTCTTCTACAGCTCGGTCTTTGCCACCTACCTGAAGTCCCCGTCAGCTTCTCATGCCTCTGGGGAGCTGGGTACTGCTGTCATGTATGCCCTGGTAACCCCCACTCTCAATCCTTTCATTTATAGTCTAAGAAATAAGGATGTGGAGAGTTCCCTGAAAAGGGTTCTGGGCATAGAAAGCTCATGGCATTAGGAATAATTCCAAGAAACAAGTGTTTTGGGGGAAAAAAATCACAGTCTTCACCACCACACTGATAAAGTGAGGCTATTGCACAGTATAGATATGCTATAGCATAAAGAACACTAAACAGAAATTGGGAGAATTAGTTGTTAGAACTCCCTTTAACTGCTAGCTCTAGGTTCATATATTATATATTATCTATATTATTATATCAAAATATATCAGTAATATATCAAAGTGAAATTGTTAGTCACTCAGTTGTGTCCAACTCTTTGTGACCCCATGGACTGTAGCCCATCAGTCTCCTCTTGTCCATGGAATTCTCCAGGCAAGAATACTGGAGTGAGTTGTCATTCCCTTCTCCAGAGGATCTTCCTGACCCAAGGATCGAATCTGGGTCTCCTGCATTTGCAGGCAGTCTGATCCACTAGGGAAGCCCACTTCAGGTTGTCGTGGTTTAGTCACTAAGTCATGCAGGACTTTTGCAACCCCATGGACTGTAGCCCTCTAGGCTCCTCTGTCTATGGTATCCTCCAGGCAAGAATACTGGAGTGGGTTGCCATTTCCTTCTCATATACATAATACCATAAATATTATATTATAATATATATAATGAGGTATATTAGCTAAAAATAGAATACTTGAGTGGATTGGATGAGCTCTTCTTTAAAGTTGACTTATAACACTAATAGTGTTGAAACTTAGTCATCTGTTCTCATCATTACCACCATTTTGACCATCATTTCCATGGCTATCACTGGTTTAATAATGAAGATTCTCACCATCAGCTTTATTATAGTCAGTATCATTTTTTTGTCATTAGCATCACGTTACAAATTACCATCTTCAGCTCTTT
>NC_091782.1:28278562-28387331 GCF_029378745.1 Bos indicus | reverse complement strand
AGCAAGACTGACCAACCTTGAGTGCCAGAGAGTGAGGTTCCATCAGCCCCAGTTCCTTCTAAAAGCAGCGGCAACATATAGTAGATATTTAGTACATGTTTGCCAAATGAATGGTCTATAATTGAGAAGGAATTGAAACTCGAAAGTATAAGCCCAGATGGCTGGCAGGTTTTCCAAGTCCTTTTGTTGGAACCCAGAGCTCACTGGGCTTTGCTTTTGAATCTTCTCCTGTCTTCTCTCATCAGGCATTTCCATCCCTTCCCAAAATCCATCTAGAATAAAATATCAACTTTCAGGACTGCCTTCCAGATCAGCCAAGTCCAAATGCCCAAATAACTTCTGTCCTGGATCCACATGCTCAACTACAACCCTGAGGTAGTTTCACTGAAATTTAGATTAGCAATTGGGATGAGTCATGGGGTGGAGTGGGGTATAGGGGGACTCGGGTTGGCCTTAATATTAGGGAAGTTATCTTTGCATTTTTAAAGAAAAGCTTGCTTGACATGGAAGGAGGAGAGAGAGAATATAGTCTTAGTATGTGCAGGATTCTTCAGGTGGAAAACTATAGACCCCTCCAAGAATGCTAGGAACCCACACTCCATGCTGAATGACTCACTCATCTGTCACCCAGGTTGTGCCTAGGTGGCTTCCCAGGAAGTCCAGAGTCATCTAAGTTTCAAGGTCAACATTTTCTGGGAATCCAGGCCACACATTTAGTATCTCAGGGACTCAGATCCTCAAGCTGTGAAAATGAAAGAATCCATTCTACCGTCTCAGGTGTGGTGAGATTAAAATTAGTGTAACAATCAGTAATCAATAGTTGATGGTAAGATCTTACGAGTGAGTGAACATCTCTCAGTCATGTCCAACACTTTGGACCCCATGGACTATACCCCCCAGGCTCCTCTGACCGTAAATTCTTCAGGCAAGAATACTGGAGTACTTTGTGCCATTTCCTTCTCCAGAGGATCGTCCTGACACAGAGATCGAACCCAGGTCTCCTGCATTTGTAGGCAGATTCTTTACCATCTGAGCCACCAGGGAAGCCCAAGAATAGATGGCATTCTTAGTGTTGCCTTCATTGCTCAGCTGACTTCCAAATCCAAGAATGGATCACGGATTGCGGGGGAAGAGTTCAATTCTTTCCCCTGGAGGACCATCATTACGGATTTCTGCCCCGTGATGTCAGAGGAGAGATGTTTCAAATGTGAGTTGGGAAAGGAGAGTTGAATTTTTTTCATTAAAACTTCATTTTGCACATTTTAATACATTATAATAAGTATTTTATCCATTAGAAAAGTCAGGGGCTTCCTTAGTGGCTCAGTGGTAAAGAATCTGCCTGCTAATGCAGGAGACAGGGCTTTGGTCTCTAAGCCAGGAAGATCCCACATGCCTTGGAGCAACTAAGCCCATGCACCACAACTATTGAGCCTGTGCTCTAGAGACCAGGAGCCGAAACTCCTGAGCACCTGTGCCACAAGTACCGAAGCCTGCTCACCCAAGAGCCCTGCTCCCCAAGAAGAGAAGCCGCCACAATGAGAGGCCCGTGCACCACAAGCAAGAGGGGCCCGTGCACCACAAGCAGAGAGGAGCCCCAGCTCCCGCAACTAGAGAAAGCCCGTTGAGCAGTGAAGACCCAGCACAGACAACAGTAACTGGCTAACTAACTAATCATATTTAAAAATAAACCTTGTGCAGTCACAAACAATATACAAAAATAAATAAAAGCAGAAAGATACTAAACCATCTAATGTCTCCACGGGAGGGACATGGTGAGCTCTTTGGCAGATCATCACTTCTTAGCTACGCTCAGTTGCACAAACTGCTTCCCATGTATTTTCGTGTCTATACAGGACTGCATAGCTGTAGTTATGCATTATGAATTATTTTGAATCTTATTTTTGAAAACTTCATTATAATCAATAAATAACTTTATATATTATAAACTCTCCTTAAAAACTTTTACCAGCTGTATACTATTTCCTAAAAAAAAAAAATACCCACTCTTCTGTATCTTTTTTCTACCTTTACAAATAAAGTTTGATTAATTTATTTTTTATTTTTGGTTGCCCTCATGGCTTGCAGAATCTCAGTTCCCCAAACTGGGATTGAACTCAGGACACAGCAGTGAGAGTGCCTAGTCTTAACCACTGGACCACCAGGGAATTCCTTGATTAATATTCTTACCCTGAGGGTGTTCCTCTGTGGTCTAGTTGGGATTCAGAGCTTTCACTGCACAGGCCCAGTTTCGATGCCTGGTTGGGGAACTGAGATACTGCTAAGCCACCTGGCATGGCCAACATTTTTTTAAATAAAATTTGCATACCTAAACATTATTCTCTATTTTATTTTAAAATGATGGATTTCTTGAGTAAAAATTACTGGGTCAAAGAACATGAACATTTTTTTGTGGGGCTGCATCAGGTCTCAGTCCTGGCAGGATCTTTTGTTGTGGCACCCTGACTCTCTAGCTGTGGGTGGGTCCAGGAGCTCCAGGCTCAGTAGCTGCAGTGCACTGGCTTAACTGTGCCCGCATGTGGGATACTACTTCCTGGGCCAGGGTCGCCTGGATTACATGGTGGTCTTAACTACTGGATCACCAGGAAAGTTTTGCATGAATATTTTTAAGGCTTGTCATACATGTTTTGGGGGTGCTTACCCAGGGTGATTCGAGTGATAGTAAAGAATCTACTTGCAGTACAGGAGACACAGGAGATGCAGGTTCAATCCCTGGATCAGGAAGATCCCCTGGAGGAGGGCGTGGCAACCCACCCATGTGTTCTTGCCTGGAGAATCCCATGGGACAGAGAAGCCCGGCAGGCAACAGTCAATAGGGTCAAAAAGAGTCAAGACACAGCTGCGGCGACTGGAGCACACTGGCAGCCTACATGTTTTCAATTGCTTTTTGAAAGCACTGTGCCAGCCTATGGTCAACCCCTACTTATTGAACCCCTACTATGCACTGGGACTGTTCTAGATTCGAGAGATAAAAGGGCGTGACAAATAGACAGGTTCCTGTTTTTCTAATATATATATATTTTAACAACTGTGCAGGTTTAAGGACCAACGGCAGAATAGAATTCTGTGATTGGTAACGTGTTGATGAACACCTTGATGTAGGACCCTGAGAATTTGGGATAATCAATATTGAAAGTGAAGTGAAGTCGCTCAGTCGTGTCCAACTCTTAGCGACCCCATGTACTTCAGCCTACTAGGCTCTCCATCCATGGGATTTTCCAGGCAAGAGTACTGGAGTGGGGTGCCATTGCCTTCTCCAGGAGGTCCAATCAATATTGGGACCTGCTTAATATATGCTACCAATATTGAAAACCCACATCAACCACAACTATATTCCACATAATTCTTGTAATGAGTTAATGGGAACAGATTCTTCTTAGTTTCATCGGGGGGTCAACATTTAGACTCAACTTTTATTTATTACCCTTTCCAGCTCCATCTCACCTTACCCAAGCCTTCTGTGCCTCATCACTTCTGTATTTATTTAGCCTTTCCATTCTCTGTCAGGTATGGTTGTGCCCTGCTGTAGCCCACATGACACTTACCTTTCGAGTATGTTTTTATACTCTGTCCTTCTCAGCAGTATACAGATTTTTCTTTTTCAGTCTTCTCTGCTGTCCCCCCACCTGTCATGTTAGTTCACCCTGACAGATTACGCTTGCTCACCCTGACATACCGTGCGAGGCATGCCCCTGTATTTGGTCCAACTTGCTCAGCTCTTTCTTCTCTGAGGCATCTCTCCCACACCCTATATTTTCCTTCTCTTTCTGAAGTTTACTTCTTACCAAAAGTTTACCCTTCGCTGGTCAGCCCACCCCTCTTGGCCTGTCTCAAATCTTTCTTACCATACCCTTTGGCTTGAACCCACCCTACATTTTCCAGTGTGTACTACTGTAACTGAGTCCAAGCTCTCTCTGCACGCCACACAATAGGCCAATAATCCAAGAGGACAAGGTGTCAAGGCAAGGATCCGACTTTATTTGGAGAGCCGACTGCCCAAGAAGATGGCAGACTAATGTCTCTAAAATAACCATCTTGTTGAGGCCCTGGATGCCAGGTTCTTTTATGGATCAGAGATGGGGGTGCTGTGAGGAAACAAAGTAAAAAGACTACTTAATTCTTGCAAACATCTCTTAGAATGGCAAGCCTCAGGCAGGGGAGGTTGTTAGTTTTGCTTCCTTACAGCTATTTCAGAGGTGGTATGAAATGGAATATCTCCTGCCATATCAGTAAACAAAGATGCCACAGCTATCCGTGATTCCTGCCCCCCTCTGCCCCCACCCCCTGCCCCTTCATGAACTTCTGAGCCACACTGCTAAGCATCAGACAAGTGGTGCTATTTCCCACACAAAGAACCCAAGAACGTCACAGTCCCTCCACAGATGGGCAGGCTCAGGTTATCTCCCTGTGATGTAAAACAAAGGCACTTTAGTCTAAGGGTCAGAAGGATGAGGGACAGGGTTCCCTGCGGCAGGCTACTATATTTGCCTATAGTAACAGCAATGCAGGAAACCTGGGTTTGATCCCTGGGTTGGGAAGATCCCCTGGAGGAGGGGCATGGCAACCCACCTCTAGTATTCTTGCCTGGAGAATCCCCATGGAGAGAGGAGCCTAGCTGGCTACAGTCCATGGGGTCACAAAGAGTGGGACACAAGCTGAGCAACTAAGCCCCAGCACATATTTCTTTATGGCTGTGCTGGGTCTTTGTTGCTGTGAGCAGGCTTTCTCTAGTGGCAGCAAGTAGGGCTCTCCTGCTGTGAGCACAGGCTCTAGGCGCACAGGCTTCAGTAGTTGGACACTCAGGCTCAGTGGCTGAGGCACATGGCTCAGTTGCTGCATTGCCTGAGGAATCTTCCCGGACCAGGGATGAAACCCATGCCTCTGCATTGGCAAATGGATTCTTATCTACTGGACCATCACGGAAGCCCCAAGGTTCTTCTTTAAAGAATATATATTTCAATGATACAGATGACAAAAACATATATTCTGGTATCACTGATAACTGCCTCTGGAGAAAATTATGGCTGGGCCAGAAGATTGGTAGTGGCGATGGCAGGGCCAATAATTCAGGGTTTGTCAGACATCGCACTTCTGAGGCCTTGACCTTGGGCCACTGGACCCAGAGAACTGAATGGAAGTGGGGTGCCAACCAGGTGAGTTTCTGGAGAAGGGGTACATTTGGGGAGTCACAGCAGGGCCAGGAGCCTGGGCAGGAGCCGAGCAGTGTTAGAGGCCCGTGTGCGTAGTCGGAGGAGCTGGGCTGAGACCGGTGGACTGAGGCTAGGGCGGCCAGAGGGGCCCTGTCATGAGGGGCTTGGACACAGTGGTGAGGGGGTGGGAGTTCATTCTAAGAAGGGTAGACACTGCAGTGTTCTTTGGGGTGTGGTGGTGAGGACATGCTCTAATTCACAGCTTAACAGATCATGGCGTCTTTTAAAAGGTCAGTTTAAAAGATCATTCCCTGCAGTCCAGTAGTTAAAAATCTGCCTTCCAATGCAGGAAACTCTCCCTGCTCAGGAAGCTAAGATCCCACGGGGCTGGGGAGCAACTAAGCCCACAGGCCACAACTCCTGAGCTGCAGCCGCACCTCCAGAGAAGCCTCCTGCTGTGAGAGAGCCACAAGCGGTGAAGGGGAGCCAGTGTGCCAAATAGATACTCCAGAGACGCCCTCCTGCTGTGAGAGAGCCACAGGCGGTGAAGGCGGACCGGTGCGACAAGTACATAGACACAGAGGAAGATGCCATTCATTAAAAAGAAAAGAAAAAGGATCTTGTCTGCTGTTATGTGGGTAATAGACAGCAGGGCAGGGAGCCCACCTGGAAGACTAGCCTGTTACTCCTGAGGAGAGGATGGTTCTCGAATGGAAGCCGTAGAGGTGTGAGAAGTGACTGGATTTCAGTGTTGATACATTTTAAAGACGATGTTAGCAGAAAAGCCAGTGAAGAACTACACATCTATTCACTTAATTTTACGGGTAATTTCAGATGGCTTACTGCCCTGTCCAGCACAGTGGGTGAGAGAGACCTGAAATGGGGGGCGAGCGCATAATGAAAAGACAGACACATATAATTTGGCAAGCGGGAGAGTCAGGGGGGCCTTGCTCTCCATGGCAGGAAGACAAAATGGCTCTTTTCAGCCTGCACTTTTATTGGCAGAAGTCATATCAGATCATTAGGGAATAGCTATACTGGGGAGTTTGATTAGCGCACCATAAAGAGTCAAGTTAAGGCTCTGCACTTGATCAGGAAACATCTTGTTTTGTTTCCATGGGGACAGACACAGGGGTAGGCAGTGAAGGGAGCAGAGAGCACGTCCCGCCATTTGCATGCTTACTAGGACAATCACGAGGGCATAGTTTGCAGTATCCTTGAGTCATGGGGCAGATTCTGGTCTCTGCTCTGCCAGGCTGCAACAGCTTACTGCAACAAACTCATCGTAAAATACAGGAATTATTTAAAAATCAGGGCTTCCCTGGTGGCTCAGTGGTAAGGAATCAGCCTTCCAAGGCAGGAGACACAGGTTTGATCCTGGATCTGGGGAAGATCCCACATGCCTTAGGGAAACAGGCCCATGCACCACATCTGTTGAGCCTGTGCCCTAGAGCCTAGGAGCCTCAACTACTGAGCCCATGTGCCAGCAAATACTGAAGCCCGTGCGCCCTAGAACCTGTGCTCTGCAGCAAGAAAATCTACAGCAATGAGAGGCTTGTGCCCTGCCGCTAGAAAGTAGCCCCCATTCACCACAACTAGAGAAAAGTCCATGCAGCAACGAAGACCCAGCACAACCAAACACTTTTAAAAATAAAAATCAGTGCCAACAAGAATATAAATTTTAAATGTTAAGTCTGGGGTTCAGTTAGAACCTTACTAGGTAAGCTGGGATATCTGAAACATGTTGAAAAGGAGAATTTACTGTTTATCTAACCATGGATTTTGTTGGCTCAAAAACTCTTAGGATTATTGCATGAGTCATGGGTGGGGCAATGGTTCAAGATCAGTTCCTGGCTTCCTGTTTCCGGTTCTTATTTAGAGTCAAAGCAAATTAATTTCAAAATATTCAAAGATGAAATCAACACCCACAATGTCACTGAATAAATGTAAAATCCTCAGGAATTCAAGGAGATTCTACTTTTGCCCCAGGAATGACCTCACTGTGGGTAGCTGAAAAATCCAGGGTCCTTTCTGAGGCTCCCAGGATGTAGGGGCTACTGAGCTATAGCCCTAAACAGAGTTATCCTTTCTACCTAACACATCCCACAAAGAATTTAGCCAGCTTCAGAGATCTCATCTGAACTAGGATTTTGGTTTTCTGGTGTTGGTTCTGTTTTAAAGCATTTGTGTGGGCTTAAAGTGTCACAAAGATTTTCTCTTAATGATATTTCTTTGAGGGAATTTGACATTCACCCTAGGTGGCTCTGGGACTTCTCTGGTGGTTCAGTGGTGAAGAACCCACTCACCACTGCAGGAGACCCAGGTGCGATCCATGGTTTGGGAAGATCCCATGGAGAAGGAAATGGTAACCCACTTCAGTATCCTTGTCTGGAAAATCTCATGAACAGAGGAACCTGACAGGCTACTGTCCATGGGGTCGCAAAGAGCTGCACACAACTTAGCGACTAAACAACAGCAGTTCTTCATCTTCATCGTGGTAATGGTCACATGGGCATGTAAATTGCCAGAACTCAGCCAGCTCTATGTTTCAAACAGGTGTTTTATTGTAAAGTATGTACTTTCAAAGTTGATTTTTAACATATAAATCTCTTGGAATGAGTCCTTTGGTTAGGTAAACAAAAGAAATAAGACACCTTGTCTTTTTGCTGAGAGCTATGCCTTGGACATCTGGAGGGAGAGACTGGGCAATTTACTCCCCAGTGGTTAGGCAGGAACAAAAACAGCCGTCTACTTATGCATTTAGACAGAGATCAAACAGTTATGGCAAACTTTGAATAAAAGACAGATCTAGATAAAGAATAAATATGTTAGAAATCATAAATTACACTGTTAAAAATTCATCTCCCCTGTAGCTTTTTTCTCCCTTTCTCTTATCTTTTTCAACCTTTTCCCCCTTCCCTCCCTCCTTTTCCACTCTCACCTTTACAGTTTATCCCCCCATTTTCAAGCACACGTCACTCATCTGGGACTGGTCAAGACCCAAGGCCCAAGTCGGAGCTCACACCTGGCATTTTGCCAGCATCTGCAAGACTCTGCAGCTATTGTATCATTTCACGAAGGCACCCTGGTCTTTTTTTTTTTTTTTTTTTGGTAATTTTTTTTTTCTTTTTTTTTTTTCACCCTGGTCTTTGAAGAAAGTCACACTGGGCTAGTTGTATGTTTTCCTGGATCCTCAGTTTTTGCTTTCCTCTGGGGTGGGCGGACGGGATTCGAAGGCCAGCTCCGCGGCGGGCGCTTTCCTTCCAGAGGCGACGCGAGGCGCTAGGGAATGTACTTGGATCCTACAATTCAAGAGCGACCTCGTGGGCTCAGGGCTCGGAAAAGTATCTCCCTATTCAGAATCGACCCAGAGGGTGCTTGAAATAAGTCGGGTTCCGGGATCTCCCTTCGGACCTACGACTGGAAATTTCCGCGGATCCGGGCAGATCTGCGTTTTCACAGCCTGCAGCCTGCAGATGTTGAGCAGTTTGAGACCGGAAACCTAAGGCAGCTCACTCCTCCCAAACCTGCCCATAAATTCCTTCATTCTGCCTTTTTTTTTTTTTTTAATCCACGAACAGCGTTTCTTCCCCTTTAAACCAGAGTTGAGGGGAGGGGTGACCTTCTGAGGGTTCGCCGAGCTCCGCCCTGGATTATGTAAAACTCCCAACTCTCGGATCGTTTTCTGTTTCCTTTCCCAACCCTGTAGTGGGTACCAGAGATCAGCGGAGAGAAGGAGGCCCGTGTGCCGGTGAGTCCAGGGGTACAAAAGGAAGAATGGAGAAAAAGTAGTTTATAGAGTAAAGCAGGGGAGTCTGGAGGCCCGGTGGGCGGAGGAAAAGCACTTGGTACACCGGACTAGCTGCTACGTGTGATGGGGGAGGAGGCGGCCCACGGCTAAATCCAGGCGAGCACACCCGACTAGCTGCTACGTGTGATGGGGGAGGAGGCGGCCACGGCTAAATCCAGGCGAGCCCCCCAAATCTGGAGTCTTACTTCCCACGGAGAGTAGTTGGCTTTATCTCTCATTACAATCATCCCGAAATGCTGGGAAACAAACGTAGCATGTTAACGTTAGTATGAAAAGTCTTGAGGGGAGAGAGAGAGGGTTCACCTAAGTGAACCAGTTTGTTGGAGCAGCCACACCCATTAAGTCTTGGAAGGAAGACTGACTTGGAGGAAAGGGCTTGTCTAGCTGTCAGGAGAGCTGGCTTCCCATCTGCCTGTCTATACCTTCACTACTTATTTCTTTCTTTCTGGTTGCTCTGAGTCTTTGTTGCTGCGCAGGGGGCTTCTCTAGTTGCCAGGAGACAGTCTAGAGCTGGGAGGCGGGGTTCAGTAGTTGTGAACCAGTGAAGTTGCTCAGTCCTGTCCGACTCTTTGGGACCCCGTGGACTGTAGCCTACCAGGCTTCTCCATCCATAGAATTTTCCAGGCAAGAGTACTGGAGTGGTTGCCATTTCCTTCTTCAGGGATCTTCCCGACCCAGGAATCGAACCCAGGTCCCCTGCATTACAACAGAGGCTTTACTGTCTGAGCCACCAGGGAAGCCCAGTTGTGGTACAGGGGGCTCAGTTGCCGCTCCCCCCCCCCCCCCCCCCCCGGGCATGTGGAATCTTCCCAGACCAAGGATGGAACCCATGTTCCCTGCATTGGGAGGCAGACTCCATCCACTCTACTACTCTGGGGGAGGTCCGCTTTCACTTGTGAGCTTTAGCAGTGAAAAAGAATCTCTCTGGGATGGGACAGGACCCAATCTCTGACCTGCTACATAAATTATGATGGTCAAAGTAATTAACAAAAATGATGTGAAATCTAAGAAATGTTAACACTTTCTGAGGCATGACATTTGGGTCCACAGCAAAAGTATTGCATAAGGATCTTAGTGGAATGGTTAGTAATGAGAGGCAGAGAACAACTTTTTAAAAGCATTTGCAGGGACACAAACATGAAATGAACACAGGTCCTGATCCCAGAGTGACTCATTGTCTAATGGGGGGGATGTATAAAATGATCAGATGGGGTTCAAGGCAGGGCACACTTTGTTCCATCAGGGAGGTTTCAACAAGGGCTAGACCAATTATTCTAAAACTGGAATCACTGAGGGGGCTTTAAAGGATAGGAAGCCTAGGCCCAACCCAAGGGATACTAATTCAGTTGGTTTTGGCCATGGCCTAGAGATACAGACAGTAAAAACTCTCCAGGTGGTTCTATAAGCAGTCAAGTTTGAGGACCATGGTGTACATATTCCAAAGACCAAAAGATGTGCTTTGGGGACATCTTTCAGTAGAAGAAGACTTTCAGGATGGCATTTCAGTAGAAGAAGACTTTCAGGATGGCATTATTGTTATATTTGAAATATAGTTCATATATCACTTAATTCACCCTTTTAAAGCAAACAGTTAAAGAAAGGGAAAAAAAAAAACATAAAAGCAAAAAAACAAAAAGCAAACAGGTAGTTTTTAGTATGATCCCAAGGTTGTGCCACCCCTACCACCATCTAATTGGGATGTTCTTTTAGGATGTGTTGTTCTGATGGGCTGGAAGGCAGAGGAGAGTAACCCATAGGAGAGTGATGTGTAAGCAGTGGCATCCTTATTGTCACAGAGAAATGGAATATGGTGCCACCTAGCTGGTTGTGGCAGCTTCCACTTAAGATGGAGTAGAGACGTTGTGTGTTAATCTGCAGGTGGGGCAGCTGTGGATGGCTTGGGACATTATGGTAATAACTGGGGACAGACCTGTGTTTAGGAAGCCTTTGCAGTTCTCTAGGCTGTGGTAGGTGAAAGCTTGGACTAAGGTAGCTGTTGTGGGATTGAAAAGGGGTTGGAGGAGCTGACTGTGAATCCATGAGAGGGAGGGGAAAGGGGATCAGAAGGGACCAAGCTGGAGATGCTTAAAGAGAACTAGGAGAGGCTGGTGTGCGGAGTTTGCTTGTAGTCCTGTTGGGTTTGAGGGGAGGATGGGCCCAGAGGTGCAGACATACTGAGGCAGCTTGAAAAGGGAATCTGGAGAGGCTGGTATTGGAGTGTATCATAGGGAGTCATCTCACTGAACCTGTGATTCCCCAGGGGCTGAACGAAGAGTCTCCTTGGGAGAATGCAGATACTTATAGGATGAGGCCACCAGAAGACACATAGCAGTCAGTCAGAGGAGGAGAAGGAGATTAGAGGGAGGGGATGTATGTATATTTATGGCTGATTCATGCTGTTGTACAGCAGAAACCAACCATTGTAAAGCAGGTGTCCTCCGATTAAAAATAAATTTTTTAAAAAATGAAAGAAGAGAGAGAGAAGGGTTTGGTCATTCATCTGGGGTAGTGACTTCTGAGAGGCAGAGTTGCTGAAATCTACAAATCTGGTCTCAGTAGACTTTTTATTTGTTTTCTCAGCTGCAGTGATTCTTCCCTGTGGCACCTAGGTTGTTCCTTGCTTGGCTGGGCCTTCTTTCGTTGCAGAGGGTGAGGACTGCTCTCTAGTTGGGCTGAACGGGCTTCTCATTTAAGGTGACTTTCCCTTGTGGAGCAGGAGTTCTAGGGCACTCTGGCTTCAGTGATTGCAGCTCAAGGGTTGAGTTGTTGCTGTGCGCAGGCTTAGTTGCCCCGAGGCATGTGGGATCTTCCCAGGCCAGGTATGGAACCCGTGTCCCCTGTTCTGGCAGGCGGATTCTTAACCACTGGACCACCGGGGAAGACCCTGGCTGGTCTCAGTAGACTTTCGCCAGTAACTCTGCTGTGCGAGGTGGAGGGAGGTGGAGGTGGGTTGGGTTGGAAGAGAAGTCGTGACTAAAGGAAGAGCCGGAAACATTGAGATGTCTCTAAAGCTCACCCTCTGTCTCACCTCCTTGGCTTTTCTAGCCTTCAGGCTTTTAAAATTACTGCAGATGGTGACTGCAGCCATGAAATTAAAAGAGGCTTAGTCCTTGGAAGGAAAGTTATGACCAATCTAGACAGCATATTAAAAAGCAGAGACATTACTTTGCCACAAAGGTCTGTCTAGTCAAGGCTATGATTTTTCCAGTAGTCATGTATGGATGTAAGAGTTGGACTATAAAGAAAGCTGAGTGCCGAAGAAGAATTGATGCTTTTGAACTGTGGTGTTGGAGAAGACTCTTGAGAGTCCCTTGGACTGCAAGGAGATCCAACCAGTCCATCCTAAAGATCAGTCCTGGGTATTCATTGGAAAGACTGATGTTGAAGCTGAAACTCCAATACTTTGGCCACCTGATGTGAAGAGCTGACTCACTGGAAAAGACCCTGATGCTGGGAAAAATTGAGGGCAGGAGGAGAAGGGGACGACAGGGGATGAGAGCGTTGGATGGCATCACCGACTCAATGGACATGAGTTTGGGTAAGCTCCGGGAATTGGTGATGGACAGGGAAGACCCGTGCTGCTGTTCATGGGGTCGCAAAGAGTTGGACACGACTGAGCGACTGAACTGAACTGAACTGAACTGAGGAGCGGAAGTGAAGTGAAGTGAAGTCGCTCAGTCGTGTCCGACTCTTTGCGACCCCATGGACAGTAGCCCATCAGGCTCCGCCATCCATGGGATTTTCCAGGCAAGAATACTGGAGTATTCTTTTCCTTATCTAGGGGATCTTCCCAACCCAGGGATCGAACCCAGGTCTCCTCATTGCAGAAAGATGCTTTTACCGTCTGAGCCACCAGGGAAGCCGGTAAGAGACGGGCTAACCAAGCAGAGGGGCCGGGGCGGGGCGGGGCGGGGCCGGGGGCGGGGCCTGGCGGGCGGGGCTAGGGCACCGGCGTGGTGAATAGATTTGTCCGCCCGACTTCCCCACAGCTCAGTTCTCCGCCGCGGTTCCTAGGGTCCGCCAGCTTTCCTTGGGTCCCGGAGCCTCTGGCGGGCAGACAAGATCTGGGCCATGGGGCTGTCTCGTGTCTGGCTGTTTCTAGACGGCCTTGCCTTTTTTGTGCTCCTGGGTAACGCCGCCGGTGAGTGAGGTTCATTGAGGTGTCAGTCTGGACGGAGTCCGGGCTGGGTCAGGGGTTCGGGTGGTTAGTATTCGAGGGGATTCGGTGAGCGTCGCGGGGATCGTCTCAATTGCGGCTGGGGGTGAGCGAATAGAGGAGTTGGGGGTGGGGGTGGGAGGAAGGTGGGGGGCGGGGAGGTGAAAGGTCTAGGAGCGGCCGGGAGCTTCACACGGCGTGTGGCGAGCACTGCATCCCGCGTTTCAGTCTCTTTCC
Organism: Bos indicus; assembly: GCF_029378745.1. NCBI lineage: Eukaryota > Metazoa > Chordata > Mammalia > Artiodactyla > Bovidae > Bos > Bos indicus. The sequence goes on along the minus strand of NC_091782.1, from coordinate 28,373,959 downwards.
AGTTCCTAGCCTCTGCTCTCCCTGCCCCACCTGCCCTCCCCGGTGTCCTCATCACCTGCCTCAGTCCTCAGATTCTCCTGATTGGCAAGGCAGCCTGGTCCCCACTCCGCTCCCTGCCGCTTCCCGCCCCGCCACCGCCCCGCCCTGTTGCTCTCTTGAATGGCGTTTTTTTCCAGGTCCCAGGCTCAGGCGATCACTTCTTAGCCGTCTGTGGGGCGCCCTCTTATGCCCCTGAAAGCTGTCCTCTCCTATTCTTAGCTCTGCGGTCTCTTCTCATTTCTGGACGCCGGAAACAAGGAGTTTCCAGGTTGGCGGCGCTCAGGGGTCCTCAGCCCCGAGAGTTAAGGCTCTTTTTCTAGTGACCAGGGCTTCTGAGGAGGGGCAAGCTCGATCCACACTCTTCCTACTGCTATGGGCACTGTGGCGGCTCCTGAATCACTGACGGAGGTTAGGTCTGAGGGCTTTGGGACCAAAGGATTCTTCCCGCGATTTCCGTGGTCCCCCCTCCCCCACTAACGTGAACTCTAATTTTCCGCTGTGCCTGTGGTCCCACAACTGAATCTCTCCTTACCTCCTCCCTTGCTGGCCCTCGAGCCCCCTCAGGATTTGCCCTCCCCCCTCGGTCCTGCCCCCTCCCCTCCCTGCTGCCCTCTCCTCTCTACCGCTCTCTGATCTCTTCCTAGGGCGTCCCCACCCTCATCCCTTTTCCCACTACAGGTCCCTCCCCTCCCCTCATGGGTCTTTTCCTGGGAGGATCAGTCACCTGCAAGGCTCCTTCCTCCCCTCAGCTTTCACTAGCCTTACTTTTCTTGGGATGACTTTTACCCATGAATTTTCCTCTCCAGCCTCTGCGCTATTTCACCAGGCGGAGCTCTCCTGCCAATGATCCCTGGGCCTTGAGCACAGTGCCCAGCCCCTGGGGGAGGACCTGTCCCCCACTTGACACCCATCCTCTTACCTCCGCCCCCTCTCCCCCCGTGCAGGCACCTGCTCTTGGCCCTCATCCAAGGGGAGCCTTTCCCCCAACACGGCCCCTCCCCACTCCTGCATCCTAAACCTCACCCTCTGGATTCCTCCACTCCCCGAGCCTCAGGTGCTGGAGTCCTCTTGCCCTGGTCCGTCTGCAGTTCCCCCCATGACACCTTGCCCTGCTCCCACCCTTGTCCGACTGCCTTGGGCCCTCACCAAGTTCTCATCAATCACAGGCCCCATGGTGCCCAGAATCTCCACCTCCCTCACCCAGGGCATCCCTCCTCTTCTGTCTTTACCTTAACCCAAGGCGGGGGGGTCACCCCTGAGCCATGCTCACCCCTTGCCCCTCAATCCCAGGCCCTCACCACGTCTTCTCTGCAGTCTCTTCCCTTCCCCCACAGTAGGAATACTGCCCGTGGTCCACTGCCCACCTCCTTAGCCTTCATCACCCTCTCTTTGGTTCCACGACCCCAGTGGACTCTCACTATCTCAATCTTGTATCCGAAATCCTTGTTTGTGCCACTTGGTCAGCAGGCTTTTCCTACAGGGAGTCTTCTCCCAGGCCCCCACCCCCTGCTTGCTGGCTGCCTGGCCCGAACCCTCTGTGGAGGTGTGACCTCACTCCCTCCAGCCCCTCCCACCATGTAGGTGCTTCCCAGTGTGCACCTTGGCTTTCAGTTCTATCTTCTCTTGCCACTCCGATATTTTAATTCTCCATGACCCTTATGCTCATGGCACTGCCTCCTCTCCCAGGGGACACTGGCAGGTGCAGCCACCTCCCCACCTGGGGCCTCACCATGCCTCTTTCCACTCTGCGCCCAGACCCACTCCTTCACCTCCCTCAGGTTACCGGCCCACCTTCATCTCTCTTGGGGCCACAGCCCAGCCCCTCAGGCCCCTCTGCCTCCTGCCTCACCCTCCCTGGAGCCCACCTTGTCCATGATGAGCCTGCACCAGGGGCAGCAGCCCTCTCTCTCCATCTCACCTGGCCCCCCTCTGAGCAGGGATCCCTCTGGTCCTGGGTCTGACACTGCCCTTCCCTCCCTCTGACTCCACCTCCCCTCACCCTGCTCTTCCTGCCTCTCCCCTTGGCCTCCTCCCTGGACCCTTAGGGAGCCGGTGCCTCCCTGTCCTGGCGCTTGTCCTACACGTGTGTCCATCTCCACCCTCCCCCTCCACTCCTCCTTCTCTTTCCCTCCCCTCTCCCTCCTTCTCTTTCCTGTTTTCCTGTATGGAAATCCTCATTCTGGTCCCTTGTACACATGCATGTTCTGCATCCTCAGCACCTGGAGCAGGTCAGGACACAGAACTTGTCTGTGAAACATCTGATGTGCACTTGTCTCCAGAAAGCAGCTTCATCTGTGGTTCCTCCTTCCCCAGGATCCCACAGTCTTTTATACAACATGACTGTGCTTTCCTGGGATGGCTTTGTGCAGTCCAGGTTTTTTGCTGAGGGATACTTGGATCGTCAGGCCTTCCTGCACTATGATCACAAAAAAGGCAGGGCAGAGCCCTGGGGACGGTGGGCTGAAAAACTGGCAGCAGAGACGTTGGAGACAGAGTACACGGACTTGAATGCAACCTGGAAGGAACTCAGAAAACTTCTAGAAAAAATCCTGTCCCTGCAGGAGGAGAAAGGAGATGATAGTGGAGAGGGGGCAAGAGTGCTGTGGGCCATTTTCCTGGAAGGTGTGCGACCCAGAGCGTGGGCCTCTCTCCTCTGAATTTAGGGTGGGGATGAGGAAGTGGGGTCTGTGAGTTCAGCAGCACAGGGAAGACATGGAGGGGAGCAAGCTTCACGGAGAGGACAGGTACTGACACTGGGCCAGGCCCTTCCTCTGCCCCTGTTCTTAAATCCTCCCATCCTGACTTGCCCACGGAGACCCTCCCTGTCCTCTGGGCACGTATGTGCTCTGTTGGCGTGGTGTCCTGGGGTTTCTTTCCTGTTCTGTTAAATCCACTGTAGAAAGCTGGGTGGGTGGCGGGGCATGAACTGCCCCTGTGACAATCGTCCAGGGGAGCAGCGGGTCCTCCGACAGAAACTGTACGAGGGGAGGTAGGTGTCAGGCAGCAGAGGAGGGCCTTGGATGGGGGTGGGCCTCTGGCTCCCAGACTGCCTGATCCAGAAAATTCCCTCTAATCCCCAGGAGCCCACCCTTCACAGCCCCCTCCCCAGCATCAACAGTGGTCCCAAGAGAGTGAGGCCCATCCCACCCCCGCCCCCTTCCCGCCAGAGGACTCGGGCCCCAGGGTGCAGAACTTGGAGCAGGCCTGGGGGGATGAGGGCTCAGCCAGAGGTGGACAGTGGGAGGAGCAGCTCTGTGCACTCTGTCTTCCTTGAGAGAGCAGGGCTTGGCCGCGGGCCTCACTGGCTCTGTGCTTTCTCCCCACAGAGCCCCCAGCCGTGAATGTGACCTGCAGAAAGGACTCAGAGGGCATGGTCTACCTCACATGTGAGGCTTTTGACTTCTTTCCTTGCAATATGTCAGTGGTCTGGTTTCGGGACGAAGAACCCATGAGCCGGGACGCCCAGGAGTTTGGGGATGTCCTGCGTGATGGGAATGGGACCTGCTACACCTGGGTGACCATAAGAATTCCCCAAGGAGAGGAGCTTCGGGTCAAGTGCATTGTGGAACACTGCGGAAATCACAGCACACACCTCCCACCCTTGGGTGAGACTGGGGTGAGCCTGGAGGCAGTTGTGACCCTGGGAGGGTCAGAGGCCAGGGTCAGGGAGAGGAGAGCAGGTTGTGGCTCTGGGGTGCCCGGGTTGAATATAATAAGGTCCTTTTTCAGGAAAGACCCTGGCGCACCAGAGCTCATGGTGGATCGTGAGCGTTTCTGTTGCTGTTGTTTTTATCATCGGATTTTGTGTCTATTGTTATATTAAGAAGAGGAAGACAGCATCAGCTACAGGGAGGCCAGGTGAGAAATCTGGGCAGGGGGTGCTCTGCGTGAGATTCGGCAGCGATGAGGATTTCAGCTCCCTGCTCTGTTTGGAGCTCTCTTTGTTTTCTGTCAGGCTCACTGGGGCTTGTCTGGGGAGCATGTGTAGGATTATGTGCTGGTTGGGAGGGTCTAGGTGATCCAGGAATCAGAGAGAACCTTTAGTAAAGTGTCTGTACCTAGTGAGGAGGGGATAAAAACTGAAGAGGAATTCAGAGGAAAGGTGACGATCTAAGTGCCTGTCTGCATTTCTCCCCCCTGGGTTTTCAGTCATTATTAAGAATCCAAGTGAAAGCATCATAAGGCTCAAACTAGGGGTCAGTGGATGGTCAGAGCCCTGGCTGTAATGTCCCCTGGCCAGGCCCCACTTGGAGATGTCTTGCAGCCTTCCAAATTCCTCCTCCTCCATGAACTAGCTTCTGAGTTCAGTTTCTGCTGGGTCACCCCCAGCCTGCACCTTTCTCTAGTTCCCATCAAGTGCCCCCATGCTAGCTGGGCTCTCCTTCCCCATAATATGGAGGACTAGTAGACAAACCTTGACCATTTGAAGAGAGGAGACCAGTCAATCCTCAGGCAACTGGGGTCACTGATTTTATCCTGTCTCCAGGTTTTTCCTATCTAGCCCCTTGGGATACTCTTTAGGGCAGGGCAGTGGGTCTGCTCTCTGTGGCCTCACCCTGCCCCCCTGAGTCAGTTCCCTTGCTCATGGTGGTCACTGCCTTGGAGATGTGGAGGAAGGGATGGGCTCTTTGACTACTTCCCCATAATCAAGTGGGTTGAGGGGAGAGGAAAATAGAAGCAGAGCTTTGTGTGTGGCAAAGAGCAAAGGCAGAACGTGGAACAGTAAAAAGGTGTCAGAGACTCGGCTCCTTCTGTCGAGGCCGCCTCTTCTGTGTCAGCTGCCTTGTTGGGGGCATGGTTTCTTATCCCCAAACCTAATTCCCTTATCAGTTGGCCTTCGGCCTGGGCATATAGGGATGGTTAGTTCTCACAGCAGCAGACTCTGTCCATGTAGCACCCAGAGCAGGGACCCAGCAGATCTGTAGTTTCTCCTGTTCTTATCTGGGGAACATCAGTTCTGGTGCCTCTGGGGCAGAAATGGTTGTCTTGTATGTATTGGGGCATTTGCTGGGAAAACTCTGAAAATCATGTGCTAATTTCTCAAAATCACTTTTGAAGTTTTTAGTGTTCAATAAAATTGTTTATGATTTCACGTGGCAAACCTTAATAGGATTTCCATACATATTGAATGAAACAGGAATTCAAATGGGGCGCTCCCGCTGGGAGGTGGAGGGTGGGATGGCAGTCCCAGGATGCAGAGGGGGCCAGGTACAGCCTCATTCTGGGGAAATTCTCAAGAACCCCAATCCACATTGAAAAGCAGATCCCCTGCAGGTAGTGAGGGTGAGTCCTGGTTGACTCCCTGGCTGAGCAATGCAGGAGGGCCTGCTCTGCCTCAGCCCAGCCCAGCAACTGGAGTGGAGCTGGGATTCCCCGGAAGGAGCAGGAAAGGCCAAGTGCAGCCTAGGGGCCTGGGCCGAGAGTGAGGGTTGGGGCGAGGCCAGGGGTGCTCCAGGGTCCGGTCAGGGGGAGAGTCCGTGGCAGTCCAATGTTTCTAGACAGGGCTGCTGTCCCCTGGGCCTCTGGATGGGCTTTCCAGTTCAGAGCTGCTGGCTCAGGGCTTGGGGGGAGGGGTGGGGCTGCAGGAGGTGGAGGTCAGGGTTGAGGTGGAGCCAAGCCGCGGGGCAGGTGCTTGTGCGGTGAGGAGGCCGAGAGCTGAGGAGAGAAAGGAACTGTGTGTGTGTCCACTCCTGGGCTAGAGGAACATGGAGCTGGGTCCTGTCTGTGAGGGAGCCTCGTGTTGCATTAGAGAATGGATCTGGGTTCAAGGCAGAAAGGCCTTGGGTTTTCGCTCTGGATCTTGTCCTTGTGTCCTGTCACTTCTGTCCCTGTCGTGGAGGGTGGTGGCAGCAGGGACAGATGATGATGTGGATGGAGTTAGGGGAGGAGCCCAGCAAGAAGAGCTGGGAAAAAGGAGGCAAAAAAGAACAGGTGTGTCTTCCCTCAGAGGAAGGCAGAATCTCACTTTGAAGCAACTGAAGGAGAATCTCTGAGGAAATGAAAAGCATTCTTCTGCACCCAGTTGGTCAGTGATTTATTGGTTTTTCTTTTTCCCCAGAGCCTATTAGCCTACAAGACCTGGATCAATGCCAGACAGAGCCAACTGATCATAATGGCCTCACACACCCAGAATTTCAGTCCTCGTGTCAGACTCCAGCTCCGTCAGTTTAACAGGGGAAGCTTAGAATCTGCTGCCAGGAGGCCTGAATTCAGTTCCTAGTTCTGGTCTTAATAGCACTTCTTCTTTTTTGTGTGTTCTGTTATTTATCTTATTATTTTTTAATTATTTTTATTTTATGTTTTATTTTTAACTGGAGAATACTTGCATTATACTGTATTGGTTTCTGCCATACAGCACTGTGAATGAGCCATAAGTGTACATGTATCTCCTCCCTCTGGAACTTCCCTCCCACCTCCCCCATCCCACCCCTCTAGGTCGCTGAGCACCAGGATGAGTACGTCGTTAGGTCCTGTTCCCTCCCTGCCTGGTGCACAGTAAGGCAATGGGAATAGAGAACTCATTCCATATCTGTGTATCTGAATGGGATGATATATTGTTTCATGGTTTCATTCAAGGTTAACATCATTCACGCAGTTTGCATGCATGTTTCGAGTGTTCTTGCATTTTAGTAAACTCTCAGGTGTCATTTATTGCACTCAGCTCTCATTAAGCATAAACTTTCATCCTCATTCATTTTCTTATGTGATTATTTAACCAAAGGCACACTTGTCTGTAAATTAAGAAGTCAAATATCTGTGCATGATTTCTCATGATACAGACTCTTATTATAATCCTGATTCTTCTCAATTTCTGCTTTCCCGTTGGTGACCACTTTGAATACTTTTTAGCTGATTCTTTTGGCTTTTATTTCCAAATCTCTAACCACGATGCCTTGTTAGAACTGCTGCTTGATTTTCTGTCACAGCCATTGTCTGTCGCATCGCACAGTGGCTGATGCAATAGTTGATAGTCATGCTTTCACGCTTCCCATTCCTTCAGCTCCCACTCTATTTACATATTGATCATACTTAGTTCATTCAGCTTTTTCTTTTCCATGACTGATACACTTGTCAATTAAAAAGATGCTCAACTTAAGACTTGTGAGTTAAGTTTTATTTGGGGCAAAATGAGGACTGCAGCCTGGGAGACAGCACCTCAGATAGCTCTGAGAAACGGCTCCACAGAGGTAAGGAGGGAAGGTCAGTATATATGATTTTGGTGAAGGGGGGAGTTCAGTGCAATCAAGCTTATCTTCCAAAGCTTTTCTGCTAGTCACAAGGAGCTGATCTCACCGTGAAAGCATTTAATGCTTTTCTACATATGAGAAAGTGAAGCGAACCAAAGGACTGGAAAAGGTCAGTTTTCATTCCAATCCCTAAGAAGGGCAATGCCAAAGAATGTTTAAACTACCATACAATTGTACTCATTTCACATGCTAGCAAAATTAGGCTCAGAATTCTTCAAGCTAGGCGTCAGCAGTATGTGAACCGAGAAGTTCCAGATGTACAAGCTGGGTTTAGAAAAGGCAGAGGAACCAGAGATCAAATTGCCAGCATTTGTTGGATCACAGAGAAAGCAAGGGAATTCCAGAAAAACACTTCCTTCAGCTTCATTGACTATGCTTAAGCCTTTGACTGTGTGGATCACAACAAACTTTTGAATGGTCTTAAAGAGATGGGAATACCAGACCACCTTACTTTTCTCCTGAAAACTGTATGCAGGTCAAGAAGCAACAGGTAGAACCAGACACAGAACTACGGACTGGTTTAAAATTGGGAAAGGAGTATAATAAGGCTGTACATTGCACCCTGCTTATTTAACTGATATGCAGAATACATCAGGCAAAATGCCAGGCTGGATGAATCACAAGTTGGAATCAAGATTGCCAGGAGAAATCAATATCAACAACCTCAGATAAGAACATGATACCACTTTAATGGCAGAAAGGGAAGAACTGAAGAGCCTCTTGATGAGGCTTTGTTTTTGCTGATTATGTTCTATGAAGCTCTCAGGAATTCAGCTCTAATGATTCCCCTGTTTGCATGAATGATTCAAGAAGTGTAGATACTTTGGATATTCCATCAGTTTTTCCTTTTTTGGAAATGTCATCCTGGACCCTGCTGACGAGCTCCCACCTGGTCTGGATTCTTCTGCATCTGGAGCAGAGCCATCCTCCGAGGATCTCCCTCCACCACCATCTGGGCAGCACTTTAAAGTGCTGTGGATACTGCATAGCACAGGGAACTCTACCCAGCACTCTCTAATGGTGTATATGTGGAAAGAATCTAGAAAAGAATGAATATATTTATAGGTGATTCACTGTATTGTACAGCAGAAAGAGACACAGCATTGTAAATCAATTACACTCCAATGAAAACAAAACAAACAAGTAAGCAAGCAGATGTCTACCCCGGATGGCATTTATTAGTCACTTGTTCTTTCAGCCAAACCCAAGTGCCTGCATTGTACCAGGTCAAGTTCCAGTTCCAGATCTTTGCTCTAACAATCGAAATTTGACATTCTTGTCCATCCCTCTCTCCCCCTCACCTGATTAGGAGCATTTCCACATTAGGAGACTTCCACACACAAAGAGTCTTGGTAGGAGGCAGAGACCACCTTCCTCCATTAAAGAAGAAAACGCACTCTCCCAAATATTCTTGCCAGAGCACACAGCATGAGGCTGAGGTCCCAGCACTCAGGTGACCATATGACAGAGTCTACTCAGGATGTTGTGACACAGAGAAGCTGGAACTATGCAGGATGCATCTGACAAGGGTGTCGAGAGTGGGAGTCACACCACCTCCAGTTGTCAGGAGCCTCAGTGATGGCCGTCCTCAGCTCGGGGTCCTCGCCCAACACGAGGGGCTCACGGTGTGAGCAGTGACGCTGTGCCCCAGCAGGGCCAAAACTTCCTTTGTGGGACCTGGCCTGGAGTGGACACTGGATCCTGTTCCCCTGTAGCCATATATATATAGTACTGTATGTCTAACTTTATTTGGATCCCATTGTTAGCTCCAAGAATAAGTGAGCAAAACTCAACCTGGAGAATAGTTTCAGAGAGCAAGGATTTCATTACGCTGAACTGTGAACCACTGCCTAAGTCTTCAGGTGGAATAAGAACTACATTATTTCTCAACATCACACCTCATAATTGACAATATGAATTGTCAATATAAATTCCCTTTTCTTTCTGAAGAAAAAAAATGCTTTAAATGTAGATTTAAGACTGATCTCTGGCCACTTGATGTATACCTCAGGGGTTCCTAAATTGGCTGATCATTGAATTGCTTGTGGGGCTTATTATGAAATGCTCAGCCTCTCGCCAGAACCACCTTCTCAGAGTATTAGGACAAGACCAAGGATTGCTTCTTTAACAACCTCTGTGTGTGAGGCTGATACACAGCATGTGGGAATCCTGGTCTACGTATGTTCCTGCTACTAAAAGTGTGATCTGAAGACCAGCAGCATCAGCACCAACCTTATTACAAATGCAGATTCTCAGGCTCCAATCCCACTGTCTAGATCTAATGAGGGTCAAGGGGAGCACCAGCATCCCCACCCTGGACACCGCACTAATCCTACAGGCTCCTCCACTGCATCACTCACCCTTCACCTCCTGATTCTGCTCAGCAGTTAGACTGATGCTTCTAACGAGCAGTCACACCAGGTCATCTTCTAGTCAAACCATCTTATGAGTCCACATCTTTCACAGACATCAGACACCTTCTAATATGCTGGAGGCCCACATGATCTGGCCAGACACTGATCTCATGTCAATTCCTCGATGCTCTAGCCACACCTGCCTCCTGGCTCTTCCTTGAACACACACTCTCCTGCCCTCCTGCATTTGCACTGGAGGTCCTCTGCCTGGAGAGAACTACCCCTAGACATGTTTGTGGACATTCTTTCATGTCCTTCACATCTTTACTCAAAGATCATCTCCTCAACGAGGCCTACACTGACCACCCTAGTAAAACAGCCACATTCCCTGTACCCACACACTTATACTCTGGGTCACCTTCCTCAGAGCACTTGCCAATCTCTAGGCAGACACTTCCCTCACTTATTAGGCTCACTCTGCCCCCCTCACCAGAACACACTGCATGAGGCCAACAAAGGGTGTCTGCTGTTAGTTCACTGAGGTTTCACTGATGCAAAAATAGAGCATCCTCTATCAGGCACACAACAAATACCAGATGAAGGAACGATCAGTGTAGACGCCTCTGTATTCTATCTTCATTAATGTGGACTCAGGCCACTTGCTCTCTTGCGGCAGCTACAGCACATCATCCATTCACACTGACATCAGTGCTGCCTGTGCTTTCCCCACAAGAGCTGATCACCCCTCCCTTCCACACCGACCAGTCTGCACTCTACACACTATGATATTTTCTCTTCAGAAAAGATCCCAGGCAGACAGGTCGCATATTCCTCTTGCTGTGACTATTAGGCACTGCTTTTTAAATCCAGGAGTTTGGATTGGAAGAGGTCTGCAGTCTCCCCACCTCCTCACGTTATGCCAATAGGAGCACAGACACATTCACACGCAGCTGCAGAAAGAGGGGTCTGGGGATCTGATGTCACAAAGTGGGACCGAGTATCACTCAGTCCTCACAAGGCAGCTGTCTCACACTGTGAGAGAAAAGAATCAGGAAGCAGTTCAGTCAGTCATGTAAGGGCTGACATTCTCCACAGCCCCCCACACGCTCACATGTCCCACTCAGAGACCCCCGCCACCCCGTGTGTCCCCTCTGCCCCAATCTAGATGCCCTAGGGTCTCACCTTTAGGAACCGTGAGAGACATGTCAGAGCCCTAGGGACTGTCAGTGACTGGGGGAGAACAAGACCAGAGCGTGGTCAGAACCCACAGGAGAGAAACTGGAGAAGGTACTTTGAGGAGGGTGAGTCCCGCATGGCCTCCTGTCTGCACCCTCACAAGGGTCTCAGGAATCACCCCTCCATACTTACTTGCAGCCTGGGTGTAGCCCCTTCCTTATTCACTTGTGAGAAGAAAGTATCACGTGAGCGACCAGGGAGAAGATGGAGTCATGAGATCCTAGAGGAACTCCCCAGTCCTCTAGGATCGTGGACGACAAAGACCACTTTGGTCACAACTGTGACCAAAAATCCAGGACCGACTCAGGAACATGAAGGAAGGAGGCGTGGGGGGACTGGACCACCTGCCCTCTTGGAGGTCTGTCCTCAGCACGGACATTCCCTCCTGACCTTCAAATGCTGAGAAACAGGCCCCCAACTGGAATTATGAAGATGAAAAATTTGTCTTTCATTTTCACATGTACTTTACAAAAGGGTCAGTCTTAGCATCAGCTCAGATTCCATATGTGTGTGGAGGGTACTTTCCAGTAACGAGGCAGGCAAACTTCCACCTGGGCCAGAAACCCACCCAGTGAGACAAGAAAACTCAGATCCCTCCCTCCTTTCCCTACCTGAGTGCTTCTTCCTCCAAATCACAGCTCCAATCACCACAGCTCCAGTGACCAAGAGGAGAACCAGGCCAACAATGATGCCCATGATGAGGATGGAGGGCTGAGGAGGTTCTGTGGAAGAAAGGGAAGAGGCCCAGACTTCAGGCTTCAGTCCTGACCTTGTTGAACATGTCCAGAAGGGCTCCTGCCTTATCTGAGAAGAAGCTCCATTCTGACCCCCTCCTTACTCCATCTCAGGGTGAGGGGCTCCTGAAGCCCCTCATGCTTCACACGGCACATGTATCTCTGCTCCTCTCCAGAAGGCACCACCAGGGCTGCCCACTTCTGGAAGGCTCCATCCCCTGAAGGCCTGGTCTCCACAACCTCCATGTCCTGAGTCTGGTCCTCCCCATCACGCTGCCAGGTCAGTGAGATCTCCTCAGGGTAGGAGCCCAGGGCCCAGCACCTCAGGGTGACCTAATGTCAGAGATGCAGTGATGGGCCACTCGTGTCTTTGGATGGCCTGAAGAGGAAGAATCAGAAAATTCACATTCCTTGGGGCACTGAAGCAGAACCACATGACTATGCTGAGAATGGAGGAGATAATGGGTTTGACAGAAGCAGCACAAACACCAGACACCAGCCTGGACTCCCGGGTCTGGGAAAAACTTCTAGCTCTTGCAAAGTTCTGGAGTCGGGGTGAGTGCCAAGGTAGGAGACTCCATGGAAGGGGAAATGACAGATTAATGGTCCTGATTTGGGTGGAGGCTGAATGTCTCAGAAAAGCTGGAGTCTGGCCTCCTAAGATGGTCTCAGGGTGAGAACAGACCTTGAGAGGGAAACTCATGGTTCACAAGATGGCAGTTAGGGTCAAAGGGCACTGCTGACCAGTTATTTCAGGAATGGTTTTCTGTTTCTTATCCAAAAACACTGAATGCTTTAACTGTCCTTCAGAGAAATGGGGCCACTGGTGTGTCACTGTCTTCTACAGAATATGAAAACCTGGGGGATTCCCCCTCTCCAGACAAGAAGTTGGGGCGGTGTTCCCAGAAGGAGCCCATTTTCCTCTCCTCGTGGAAAGCCGGCTCCAGCCTGAGACGAGATCAGGGAGGCCTGGTGCCCCTCGTACCTGCGCTCAGCAGCGTGTCCTTCCCCTTCTCCAGGTGGCTGAGGAGCCACTGCACGCACTTGACCTCCAGGTCGTTCTGTTGGATCTCTGCCTCACCAGAGATTACCCACTTGCGCTTGGTGATCTCGGCCACCGTGTCCGCCGCGGTCCAGGAGCGCAGGTCTTCAGAGAGAGGTGTCCGCACCGTCATAGGCGGTCTGCCGGAACCCGCGGAGGAGGCGCCCGTCTGGCCCCACGTCGCAGCCAAACACAAACTGGTAGGTATGAGACCTTGACCCGCCCCCACCATCCGCGGAGATTAAACCCAAACTGAAAAAGAAATTGGGTAAAATGTCCGAGTGTCCGGCCGGAAAGGCACAACAGACTTTGCGAAGAGAAAGTGAAAGTCGAGGAGACTAGGGATCCCCAACACAGTCCCTGCCCCAAACAAGGCCCTTGACTCTGAGAACCTGAGATCCTGAGAACCAGATCCGGTACCTGGGACTTTGCCCTGATCCCTCCTCTCCTGCACCGAGAATTGTGCAGTCACACGGTCCCCGAGTCCTGACCCAGCGACTGTGTAGTCAGAGATTTTCAGAACATTTTGGTCAGGATATTTATACAGTCCTGCAAATTAGTGAGGACCCCAAGGATAATTTTGTTTATGTGGTTACCTCTATCGATATCTCCTGTAGAAGAAATAACAGTTTAAACATTTTCAACTAATTTATTTAGAATAATGTTAATAACCCATGATTTTTATATGAAAAAAAACTATTTCTCCAAATAAACTCTATAGTGGGAACAGTGAAAGTTTTTTCATTATTATATTTTTGCAAGTCTTTTCCTTGTCTGTCTCACTGGATTTTATGTTTGCTTTTGCATTGAATCCGTTATTTTCATTGAAATCTATGAAAATAAAAAGGACCACACATGTAGGAGTAATATTTTTAATAACCTTTCCTGTTATTTGTGGATGTTCATCTTTGATACAAAGCTAAAACTACGCAAGTGGTAGTTTCTTAAAGGTTATTTTTTCAGTGGACCTGAAACAATATCACTATTTCCTATTCTGTTCCATTAAAATCCATAAGCCTGTTTTGCGCACTGGATGTCACTTATACTAATGTAAGATTTTTTAAAAGTAATTCATTGTTTCTCTAAGTTTTATAGCTCTTCCACTGTCATTCCTTCTTTCAAATAAAAATTGGCTTAAAGCTCAACATTCAGAAAACTAAGATCATGGCATCTGGTCCCATCACTTCATGGCAAATAGATGGGAAAACAATAGAAACAGTCAGAGACTTTTATTTTCTTTGGCTCCAAAATAACTATAGATGGTGACTAAGCCATGAAATTAAAAGATGCTTGCCCCTTGGAAGAAAAGCTATGACCAACCTAGACAGCGTATTAAAAAGCAGATACATTACTTTGCCAATAAAGGGCATCTAGTCAATGCTGTGGTTTTTCCAGTAGTCATGTATGGATGTGAGAGTTGGACTATAAAGAAAGCTGAGCACCAAAGAATTGAATGTTTTGAACTGTGGTCTTGGAGAAGACTCTTGAGAGTCCATTGGACTGCAAGGAGATCAAACCAGTATATCCTACAGGAAATCAGTCCTGAATATTCATTAGAAGGACTGATGCCGAAACTGAAGTTCCAATTCTTTGGCCACTTGATGCAAAGAGCCAACTCATTAGAAAAGACTCTGCTGCTGGAAAAGATTGAAGGCAGGAGGAGAAGGGGACAACAGAGGATGAGATGATTGGATGGCAAAACTGATTCAGTGGACATGAGTTTGAGCAAGCTCCTGGAGATGGTGCAGGACAGGGAAGCCTGGCGTGCTGCAGTGCATGGCGTCGCAGAGTTGGACACGACTGAGCAGCTGAACAACAAAAAGAATGTTAACTAAGTTCCTTTCAGAAGAACAAAGAAATTTGGAAGTTTGAAGACACGCTGAGAATAATTACTGTTCTCAGATGATGTTCAGACTTCTAAAGGTCCCTAAAAAGACGGTTTATTGTTGCTACTTTTATCACCTTTCATTTGTGTTTTTTCATCTTCATTTTGTTCTATAATTCATTTTCTCCCCAGGAAAATGTGCACGACTACTCTGAAATGTCACAATAAGATTTCATTTCAATAATTCAACATCAAATGCTGTACAGTTAGGATAAACATGAATAAACAGAAAGCACCAGATCCAAAACTGTAGGAGTGCTCTGCTTTACTTGGTCTTCGTGACTGGAAGTTTAAAGGGCAATGACTTAAGTTTGTAATGATTAAACACTGATCATCCTCTTTCACTTCTGACCTACCACCTTGAAACTATTATACATTTATACTAAATGGACAAAACACTCTAACGTTATCTTCTTTGACAGTTTCCTGGGAGAAATGTTTAAATCTAAACTGAACGTGTTTGTGAATACTGGTGGTAGCTGAAATACCTTTACAATGCAGACTGCAAGGAAGAAATTGCCCTTTCTGTCTTGAATCACAGCTAACTTCGGTTTATAAGTAGCATTAAGGGATTTTATACTAGTTTCATCACAATGTCAGACAAATCTGAGTTCAGTTCCAACACTTGCCACTGCTGTACATCTGTCTATCTATCTACCTATCAATCTACTTGTCACAGTCTTCATCTACCTTTCAACCTACTGTAAATATTCAATACTGATCATGACAATCACAATAAAAATATCTAGCTGTATCTCTTTATTCACAAATGAGACAAATTCGATGGCATGGCCAAATTCATAGGCCTAGCTTATTGGTGAAAATCCATAGCCCTCTTTTTCTTGTTGTCCAACTCTTTGCTACCCCATGGACTGCAGCACACAGGCTTCGCTGTCCTTCACTATTGCCTGAAGTTTGCCCAAACTCATGTCCATCGAGTCGGTGATGCCACCCAACCATCTCATCCTCTGTTGTCCCCTTCAACTCCTGCCTAAAATCTTTCCTGAAAGCAGGGTCTTTTCCAATGAGTCCATTCTTCAAATCAAGTGGTCAAAGTATTGGAGCTTCACCTTCAACATCAGTCCTTCTAGTAAAAATTTGGGGTTGATTTCCTTTAAGATTGGCTGGTTTGATCTTGCTGTCCAAGGGACTCTCAAGAGTCTTCTCCAACATCACAGTTCAAAAGCATCAATTCTTCGGCACTCTGCTTTCTTTAGAGTCCAATTCTCACATCCATACATGAATCCTGGAAAAACCATAGCTTTGACTAGATGGCCCTTTGTTGGCAAAGTAGTGTCTCTGCTTTTTAATATGCTGTCTAGGTTGTTCATAGCTTTTCTTCCAAGGAGCAAGCGTCTTTTAATTTATTGGCTGCAGTCACTATCTGCAGTGATTTTGGAGCCCCCAAAATAAAGTCTCTGTTTCCATTGTTTTCCCATCTATTTGCCATGAAGTGATAGAACCGGATGCCATGATCTTAGTTTTTTGAATGCTGAGCTTTAAGCCAGCTTCTTCACTCTCCTTTTTCACCTTCCTCAAGAGGCTCTTTAGTTCCTCTTCGCTTTCTGCCATTAGGGTGGTGTCATCTGCCTATCTGAGGTTTCTCTCCGTGACCTTGATTCCAGCTTGTGTTTCATCTAGCCAGGCATTTCACATGAGGTATTCTGCACAGAAGTTAAATAAACAGAATGACAGTATACAGCCCTGACGCACTCTTTCCCCAATTTGGAACCAGTCAGTTGTTCCATATCCGGTTCTAACTGTTGCTTCTTGACCTGCAGACAGATTTGGCAGGAGGCAGGACAGGTGGTCTGATATTCCCATCTCTTTAAGAATTTCCCACAGTTTGTTGTAATCCACACAGTCAAAGGCTTTGGCGAAGTCAATAAGGTAGAAGTAGATGTTTTTCTGGAATTCTCTTGCTTTTTCGATGATCCAACTGATGTTGGCAATTTGATCTCTGGTTCCTCTGCCTTTTCTAAATCCAGCTTGAACAGCTGAAAGTTCTCAGTTCACATACTGCTAAAGCATAGCTTGAAGGACTTGGAGCATAATCTTGCTAGCTTGTGAAATGAGAGCAATTGTCTGGTAGTTTGAAGATTCTTCGGCATTGCCTTTCTTTGGGATCAGAATGAAAACTGACCTTTCCCAGTCCTGTGGCCATTGCTGAGTTTTCGAAATTTGCTGACATATTGACTGAAGCACTTTTACAGCATCATTTTTTAAGATTTGAAATAGCTCAGCTGGAATCCCATCACCTCCACTAGCTTTGTTCATAGTGATGCTTCCTAAGACCCACTTGACTTCACATTCCAGAATGTCTGGCTCTACGTGAGTGATCACACCGTCATGGTTATCTGGGTCTTTAAGATCATTTCTGTATAGTTCTTCTGGAAGTATTCTTGCCACCTCTTCTTAATATCTTCTGCTTCTGTTAGGTCCCTACCGTTTCTGCCCTTTATTGTGCCCATCTTTGCATGAAATGTTCCATTGGTATCTCTAATTTTCTTGTAGAGATTTCTGGTCATTCTATTGTTTTCCTCTATTTCTTTGCATTGATCATTTAGCAAGGCTTTCTTATCTCTCCTGGCTATTCTATGGAACTCTACTCTAAGATGGTGTATCTTTCCTTTTCTCCTTTGCCTTTTACTTCTCTTCCTTTCTCAGCTATTTGTCAGGCCTCCTCAGACAACCATTTTGCCTTTTTGCATTTCTTTCTCTTCGGGATGATTTTGATCAGCACCTCCCGTACAATGTCATGAAACTCTATTCATACTTTTTCAGGCACTCTGTCTATCATATCTAATCCCTTGAATCTATTTGTCACTTCTACTGTATAATCATAAGGGATTTGATTTAGGTCATACCTGAATGGCCTAGTGGTTTGCCCTACCTTCTTCAATTTAAGTCTAAACTTGGCAATAAGGACTTCATGATCTGAGCCACAGTCAGCTCCTGGTCTTGTTTTTGCTGACTGTGTAGAGCTTCTCCACCTTTGGCTGCAAAGAATACAATCAATCTGATTTCACTCTTGATCATCTGGTGATGTCCTTGTGTAGAGTCATTTCTTGTGTTGTTGGTAGATGGAGTTTGCTGTGACCAGTGTGTTCTCTTGGCAAAACTCTGTTAGCCTGCTTCATTTTGTACTTCGGGGCCAAACTTGCCTGTTACTCAAGGTATCTCTTGACTTCTTACTGTTGCATTCCAGTCTCCTGTGATGAAAAGGACATCCTTCTTTTGGCATTAGTTCTAGAGGATCTTGTAGGTCTTCATAGAACTGTTCAACCTCAGCTTCTTTGGCATTAATGTTTGGGGCATAGACTTGGATAACTGTGTTATTGAATGGTTTGCCGTGGAAATGAATGGAGATCATTCTGTCGTTGTTGAGATTGCACCCAACTTCTGCATTTTGGACTCTTTTGTTGACTCTGAGTGTTGCTCCATTTTCCTAAGAGATCCTCACTCACAGTAGTAGATATAATGGTCATCTGAATTAAATTCACCCATCCAGTCCTGGTTAGTTCACTGATTCCTAAACTGTCAGGGTTTACTCTTGCCATCTCCTGTTTGAGCACTTCCAATTTACCTTGATTCATGGACCTAACATTCCAGGTTCCTATGCAATATTATTCTTTGCAGCATCAGACTTTATTTTCACCACCAGCTACAACTGGGCATTGTTTCCACTTTGGCTCCGCCTCTTCATTCCTTCTGGAGCTATTTCTCCACTCTTCCCCAGTACCATATTGGACACCTACCAACCTGGAGGTTCACCTTCTGTGTCATATATTTTTGCTTTTTCATACTGTTCATGGGGTTCTCAAGGCAAGGATAATGAAGTGGTTTGCCATTCTGTTCTCCAGTGGACCACGTTTTGTCAGAACTCTCTATCATGACTTGTCGTCTTGGATGGCCCTACATGGCATGGCGCGTAGTTTCACTGAGTTAGAATGAAATTAGGTTGTGGTCCATGGGAACAGTTTGGTTAGTTTTCTGTGATTGTGGTTTTCATTCCGTCTGCCCTCTGATGGATGAGAATAAGAGGCTTGTGCAAGTTTCCTGACGCAAGGGACTGGCCGTGGGGAAAAGCTTTGCCCATCTTGTTCTGGTGGGCAAGGCCATGCTCAGTAAGTCTTTAATCCAGTTTTCTGCTGATGGGTGGGCCCGTGTTCTCTTCCTGTAGTTAGACCTGAAGCCAAACTATGGTAGGGGGAACAGCAACCTCCTGCAAAAGGACTTATGCCAGCACGCCACACCTCCCAGGACTGTTGCAGTCAAGTGGCCCTGACCCCAAGGCAGGCCACTGTTGACCCTTGCCTCCGCCAGAGACTCCCTAACACTCACAGGCAAGTCTGGCTCGGTCTCTAGTGCGGACACTGCTCCTTTCTCCTGGGGCCTGGTGCACACAAGGTTTTGTTTGTGCCCTCCAAGGGCCTCTGTTTCCTCAGTCCTGCCAAAGTTCTGTAATTAAATCCCTGTGACTTTCAAAGTCACTTTCCCTGAGGTTACTCTTATTTTCAGGGCTTCCATTCACAAATGTATCAAGCTAGTCTGATGACTAGCTGGCTTAAAACTCAACATTCAAAAAACTAAGACCATGGCATCTGGTTCTATCACTTCATGGCTAATAGATGGGAAACAATGGAAACAGTGACAGACTTTATTTCCTTTGGCTCCAAACTCACTGCAGATGGTGACTGCAGTCATGAAATTAAAAGACGCTTGCTCCTTGGAAG
Source organism: Bos indicus (assembly GCF_029378745.1). Lineage (NCBI taxonomy): Eukaryota > Metazoa > Chordata > Mammalia > Artiodactyla > Bovidae > Bos > Bos indicus. Next base: position 28,354,686 of record NC_091782.1, on the reverse strand, counting down.
AAAAGCTATGACCAACCTAGAGAGCATATTAAAAAGCAGAGACATGGCTTTGCCATCAAAGGTCTGTCTAGTCAAAACTATGGTTTTTCCAGGATTCATGTATGGATGTGAGCGTTGGACCATAAGGAAAGCTGAGCAGTGAAGAGTTGATGCTTTTGAGCTGTGGTATTGGAGAAGACTCTTGAGAGTTCCTTGGACTGCAAGGAGATCAAACCAGTCTAACCTAAAGGAAATCAGTCCTGAATATTCATTGGAAGGACTGATGCTGAAGTTGAAACTCCAATACTTTGGCCACCTGATGTGAAGAACTGACTCATTGGAAAAGACCCTGATGCTGGGATTGAAGGCAGAAGGAGAAGGGAACGACAGAGGATGAGATGGTTGGATGGCATCACCGACTTGATGGATGTGAGTTTGAGCAAACTCCGGGAGTTGGTGATGGACAGGGAAACCTGGCGTGCTGCAGTCCATGGGGTTGCAAAGAGTTGGACACGATTGAGCAACTGAACTGACTGAACTGATCTTAATGGTGCTGTTTTCCTTGATTGATGAATGTTAATCTTGATGACATAAACATCTGTGTTTTCTTTGAAGTGAGCATGCTTGGTGAATGTCACCCTTTCTCTAATGATGATCTAAAAGACCTGATACCCTCAAGAGGAACGGAAGTAAATTACCATGCTATAAAGCAGTATAAAATGGTATGATAGTTCTATAAACTGCTATTAATATTATCCACTTGTGCTAGAGTAATTTTTAAAAACCCAGTGTGATCTGAATCTTACCAAGTCTCTTGTTTAACAAGAGGAAAATACAGAGAAGTGCTAAAGTGTATCATGAGGCTTAAATGAGTAAAATTCAGATAGTGTACTAACAAGCTGATTTCTTCAACAAAATCTTTCAAGAAAGTAAAACAAATAATAGATGAGGCAAAGAATTAATAGTCCATAGACGTACAGATTGGGCTTCCCTGGTGGTTCAGTGGTAAAGACAGTCATCAGACACACTTCAGTTCTGCTAGTTGCACTGTTGTGTCCAACTCCCTGCGAGTCAGGAGAGAGATGGGAATACCAGACCACCTCACCTGCCTCTTGAGAATCCTGTATGCAGGTCAGGAAGCAACAGCTAGAACTGGACATGGAACAACAGACTGGTCCAAATAGGAAAAGGAGTACATCAAGGCTGTGTATTGTCACCCTGCTTATTTAAGTTCTATGCAGAGTACATCATGAGAAACACTGGGCTGGATGAATCGCAAGCTGGAATCAAGAATGCTGGGAGAAATATCAATAATGTCAGATATGCAGATGACACCACCCTTATGGCAGTAAGTGAAGAAGAACTAAAGAGCTTCTTGGTGAAAGTGAAAGAGGAGCGTGAATAGGTTGGCTTAAAGCTCAACATTCAGAAAACGAAGATCATGCCATCCGGTCCCATCACTTCATGGCAAATAGATAGGGAACCAGTGGAAACAGTGCTGACTTTATTTTGGGGGGCTCCAAAATCACTGCAGATGGTGACTGCAGCCATGAAATTAAAAGATGCTTACTCCTTGGAAGAAAAGTTATGACCAACCTAGACAGCATATTAAAAAGCAAGACATTACTTTGCCAACAAAGATCTGTCTGGTCAAGGCTATGGTTTTTCCAGTAGTCATGGTTGGATGGCATCACCGACTCAAAGGACTTGAGTTTCGGTAAACTCCGGAGTTGGTGATGGACAGGGAGGCCTGGTGTGCTGCAGTTCATGGGGTCGCAAAGAATCGGACATGAGTTAGCTACTGAACTGAACTGAACTGGAGAGGGAGAGTGTACGGAACAGAGATGGACAGATGGGGGACTGGACATGTAAGTTTACACGTCTGTGTATCACAGTGTCAACTTCTGTCAGGGCCTCACCTCATATTTGTTACTTACAGTGGACTTCCACTAGCGTCCAAATGAGATTAAAGACAAAAAGCAAATCAATGTACTTTAAAGAAATCCTCTAACTTTGAAACATGTTTTGACAAGGCTACCTTGGAAAGGATATTTGAATGGGGCTGGTTTGTCTTAAGCAACTGCACACCGCCCTCTGGTGGCCTTGTGAGAAATGGCATGAGTGCTGCAGGGCTCCCTGGCTTCGTCAGTAAAAGAGCCAACACTCACACTTGCCACCGTCACAGTCCTGCTGTTAGAGCAAACCCACTTCTGTAAGATTCAGTGTTTGGGCGGTGCCTTCTAGAGGAAATCACTCTCTTGACTAGGACACAAGAGGCCACTTCCCAAGTGTAGCACTTCAGGGAGTGTTGAGTGAGCCCCTGAGTCAGGCGCTGGGTCCACAGGGAGACTAGAGAAGAGGTCGCTCCCTCAGGGGACCTGCAGGGAGAGGTTGGGGACGTGCTGGGTTCACTTGTCTACACCCCAGTTCTCAGTGTCTGTTGTGGAGAAGTTAGTCTATCCAAGCAAAGCAGTTGGTGGCACTTTTCTCTTTATATTAACAATAAAACAGTTTGAAAATTAGAAAACTTTGACTCAACGTATCTGTGTGGTTTCATCTAAATTTATATAGCTTTCTAAAATATGGGATGAATTCATCTTACTGATATCTTTTTCACTTAATATAATGAGTCATTATTCCATCCATTTATAACTTTAGAATGTATGGATTCAATGAATTCAATATCATAGTATTCCTTCTGACACCTTGTACTTCTAGGCCCCGCTTCTAAGCTCCAGTTCCAGCTTCCCCCACTGGTATCCTGTTCTTCTCTGCAAGTGGAGTCCAAATCCTATCATCTCCAGGCACCTTCCAGTCTAGAATCACTCTATGAACTTCCAGAAGATGTTTTCTTTATCCTTTCTCCTGGGGTGGCAGGCACTTCCCAACAGGTCTTCTGTGCTGTGGATTCCGTTTCTCCCAGACCAAGGTGCTGCTCAGTCAAGTCTCAGGCTGCTGTTCGCACAGAGCTTGGCGTGTGGTAAAGAGTCAATAAATATCTGAACACTAAATAAATTGAAATGGGTACTCACTGTTGCTGATTAACTTCAACTGTTCTCCCCTCTTGGGAGGGGACTTCCCAGCCTCTCTGTGGTCACAGGACCACGCTGCTGCTGCATTAGTGGGACCCGGAGTGTGTCCTTTCAGACCTGGCCCATCACTCCTCCCCACACGCATTTCTCCACGGTCTCGCTCCTTCTGCTGATGGAAGCAGATCGGGATTAACATCCAAAACACCTGGGAATCCGAGAAGCAGGAGGGCTCCAAGGGCCCATGCTTGTCCCTAGCACAGGTTTGGGGGTGGACTCCAGGTGTCCCCTGGGGTGTCTTCAGACTATTCAAAGAATAATGCTTTCACCACCGTCTTTGTGCTGCTCCCCCCAGGGAGCGCTGCATAGTGGGGGAACCATTCAGTCTCCAACTTCCCTTTCCTCAGGGTGGGGGCTTCCAGCAGCTCCAGCAGCTCAGTGGTTACAGAAGATACTTTAAAACGCGGATTTAAGGATGATGAATTCAGGAGACATAAGACTTTTATTCATTTATTTTTAAAATGTATTTTACTGAAGTATAGTCGATTTACACTGTTGTGTTAATTTGTGCTGTACAGCAGTGTGACTCAGTTATACGTATATTTTTTTTTCATATCTTTTCCATTATGGTTTATGAAGGAAAGATAAGAACTTTTAATACGTCAACCTGGACGTTATAAGAAAACTTTCCTTTTTTTTCCTGCAAGTAAATTGTAGTGAAAATAATTACTAGTGAAGTTTGCTGACGTAATCTCTGTTATTGCTCTTTTACCTCAAAGCAAATGTCCATGTAGTGAACAGTCAAAGTATCTCAGTGATCCCAGGGGCTCCAGAGACCACACTCTGAGAACTGCGGTCCTGAGTAAACCAGGGTGTCTCCCAACTGATCCCTGTCTTTCCCTCCTCTTTGTTTTGGAGATCTCCTTGAACTGGACTCCCTGCCTCCTTAAACCCAGTGGAAGGCCTTCTTCTGGGCTCCTCTCCAAGAGAACTGACCCCCTAGGAACTGATACCAGGGAGTCGCCTCAGTCTGGGAAGGGGAATCGGGGGACAGGTGTTTCCCCTTTGGAACTGGGAGCAGTTTGTTCCTAGAGGCCCTGCACACACTTATGACCTGGGTTGGTTTGGTTACACGCCAGCTTGATCTGTCTTCATATCCTGGACAGAAATCTGACTTAGTGTCTAAGAGAAATACTAGTGACTCTTTCACCTCACGTGGTCTGATGCATCTGACTTAGGTCCACAAAGCATGAAGGCAGGCCTGTCCAAAGGAATGTTCTGTGATGAAGGAATTGTTCTACATCTGTGCTGTCTAGTCAGGGAGACACTGGCTACATGGGGCTATTTCAGCACCTCAAACATGAGCGTTGTGATGAGTACTTTTCTTTATTTAATGAATCAGGTGTTCAAATATTTGTATTTATTTGGTTGAAGTCTAGTTGATTTACAATGTTGTGTAGTTTCTGCTGTATGGCAAAGTGACTCAGTTATACACGTTTATAGGTTCTTCTTTAGATCCTTTTCCATTATGATTCATTCCAGGATGTTGAATAGGGTTACCTGTGCTACCATTGTTTATCCATTTTATTTTTTAAAAAATATTTATTTATTTACTTGGCTGCATTGGGTCTTAGTTGCAACATACAGGATGTTCAGTGCATCATGAGGGATCTTTTTCATCCTGGTACGCGGGTTCAGTTACGCCAAGGCATGTGGGATCTTAGTGCCCTGCCCAGAGATTGAACCCTTTTGCCCTGCGTTGTGAGATGGATTCTTAACCGCTGGATCACCAGGGAAGTCCCCTGTTCATCCGTTCTTTATGTAATGGTTTGCAGCTAACTAACCCGCAACCCCCAGCCCCCTCCCTCTTGGCAACCACAAGTCTGTTCTGTATCTGTGAGTCTGTATCTCTTTTAATTTTATTTCATTCAAATAGCCATATATGACTAGTCGCCAGCATATCATGTCTAGAATGTCTTTAACTTTCAGTCTCCCCCTCCCAAAAGTTATTCTGTGACTCGTAGATTGATGCATATTAAAATACGGTCTTTGGTAGCTCAGATGGTAAAGCATCTGCCTACAATGCAGGAGTCCCGAGTTCGATCCCTGGGTTGGGAAGAGCCCCTGGGGAAGGAAATGGCAAACCACTCCGGTATTCATGCCTGGAAATTCCCATGGACCGAGGAGCCTGGTGGGCTACAGTCCATGGGGTCGCAAAGAATCAGACACGACTGAGCGACTTCACTTTCACTTTATATGAATATAGTGGGTTTGTCTATTTAAGGTCCAGCCTTAAAATGCAGCATGCACAGAAAGTTTCATTAATATGTGTTTTGGCAACTAGAATGTTAAGCAGACCATGGTATATCACCTTCAGGTTATAAGTGTTCAAAACTGCCCATCACTGGAGCTAATTCTTGCTGTATTATACTGAGCTCTTGCTGTTTTCCTTAACCTGGTAAGCATAAGTAGACACAGAAGTGTTCACTCAACCCAAGAGAATGTGTTTGTTGAACACAACATAAATCAAATACCTTGTAGGACGTGTACATACTTGCAACATTATGAAGCAGAAGAGGCAACCTAAGGATCCCCCACCTTAAAATTCTTTTTAAAAAATATAATTTTATTTATTTATTTTTGGCTGTGTGGGGTCTTCATTGCTCTGTGGGCTTTTCTGTAGTTGTGGTGAGTGGGGGCTACTCTCTAGCTGTGGCACACAGCTTCTCGTTTCAGGGGTTTCTCTAGCTGGAAAGAACGGTTTCTATGGTATTCTTCTCTGTCTACACTTTCCACTCAAACTCAAGCAATTATTTTTTCCTTCAGCCTTGGACTCTTGTCTGCTAGACAAACGTATAGATGACTATTTTACACTTGGGAAATGAAGAGTTGTATGACCCAAAGATGAAAAATCATAAAAATCCATAACTCTTCTCTGTGTTAATCAAACACTCACAAAGACACAAACACGTGCAGCTGTTCAAACTCAAAGACACAGAAACAATTTGACAGGACTTCCCTGCAGGTCCAGTGGTTGAGAACTCGCCTGCCAGTGCAAGGTCCGCACCTTCAATCCTGGGTCAGGGAACTACGATCCCACAGGACACTGAGCAGCTAAGCTAGCGTGGTGTGGCCATTGAAGTTCCGCTGCTCTGGAGCCCGTGTGCCACAGTCCATGTACGGCAAAGGAGCGAGGAAGCCCCCTCCTGCTTCGACTAAGACCCAACGCAGCCAAACAAGTACATATATTAAAAAAAAAAAACAAAAGAGAGAGTAAAGATGGGGGGAAGGAGGTATAAGAGGAACTGAGGAGGGAGGAGGAAGTGAGCTGACTCAGGAAGTGGCTTCTGCAGAGTGCAGGGTGGGGGCCCCTAAGATCTGAGCTCAACAGCTTAGACAGAGAGGGTCCCAGCAACTGGGCAGCAGCCAGAAGATGAACTAAAACTAAAACTAAAAGTAATGCAACCAAATATCTCCTGTGTGAGGATTACAGTTCTTTTAACTTTGTCCTTTATCACTTTCAACCCTTTGTAACTTATTTTACAGTGAATCTTTATCATATCATGTGTTATACATATACATCATAATCAGAATTATAAAGCTTCCTTTAAATTTTTAAGAAAGAAGGCAGGTGGGTAGAAAAGTGAAGAGCTGGGGACACGAGGCTAGACGCCCTGGGCTCCGTGCCTGGGCTTCAGGCAGTGACTCACAGGGGCGTCTCTTCTCTTCTCAGGACCAAGTTCTCTGTGGAGGCCAAGCAGACTCTTCACCTTCTTCTGAGAGGTGTGGTCGTCTGTTAGGACTTTGTCCCCTCTTTGATGCTTTTAACACAGTTTTTGTATTTTCCATGGCATTTTCAGCTATTTTCTGTGGGAAGAACTGTCCGTACAAGTCAGCCCATCTTTTCCAGTGGTGGAATTTCTATGGCAGAACAGCTCAGTCAACATCTGATGGGTCCTGGGCAGAGAATGTGCATGCTAACACGTGGCCTGAAGGCGACTGGTCAAGGGTTTTATAAGGGCAAGGCATGTTCAGCTCACTTTTCAAAAGCATTATTTAACTCCACACAAGAGGAGTGAGAAGATGCTCCAGCATAAACAAAATAACTAATTCATGTTCTCCCTCCATCCCCAGTCACCCAAGTCCTCTATTTAGAAACCGTCGCAGTTAGGAATTCCTGATTTCTCTTCTCAGAAATGTACATCTAGACGTTAGTGAATACTGTTATGTCAGGGAAAGAGCTCAGGGCACAGACAGGAACAAATTATTTGCAAATTCACATATATGAAAAAGAACTTGCTTTAGAATATACATAGAACCATTACATTCAACAATATAAAAATAAACAGCAATTTAATGAAGGAAAAGTCTGAACAGACACCTCCTCAAGATGATATGGAAATACATCCAAAAGATGCTCAACATCACATGTTATGAAGACATGCAAATAAACACAGCAATGATACATCCTCACACACCTAGTAGAGTAGCTAGAAGCCAGGAACCGGTGATGCCAAGTGCTGACCAGGACATGGAGCAGCAGAAACCCTGGCTCACTGGGGCAGGAATAGGAAGCAGCGCAGTCGCTGGAAATAAGTCAGCAGTTTCTTATGATTCTATACAGAGACTCTCCATCCCATCTGCTCATCAGTCTAGTACTTCTCCATCTCACTGGAAAACTTTTATTTGCACAAACCCCTGCACGCCAGAGTTTATATCAGAGCGCCCCTTAAGTGTGGACTGCACATGGTACCTTCCTTCCAAAGACTACAGTGTGGACAGTGAGGAAGTAAAAATAGAACTTCACAAGGAGAAACCAAAGGAAATATATCTTAGGTGGGTGCTGAAGTGAATTTATTAGTGATATTCCAGTGGACAGTATAAACCCTTGCTGTGTGGAGAATGTCAACTTCATCTCTGTGGTCTTCTTTGCAAAAACCCAAGTCAACTAGAGAGACATTCCACACTATCCCTGAGCAATTCTCAAAAACATCCAGGTCATCACACAAAAAGGGAAATCTGAGAGACTGTCACAGCCAGAGGAGCCTGAAGGAGACATGATTCAGTTTCAGTTCAGTTCAGTCGCTCAGTCATGTCCGACTCTTTCCAACCCCATGAATCGAAGCAATCCAGGCCTCCCTGTCCATCACCAACTCCTGGAGTTCACTCAGACTCATGTCTATCGAGTCGGTGATGCCAACCAGACATGATTAGAACCTAATTTATATCATTTGTCTTTGATAGGATCTTGGGTCAGCAAAAAGAAAATCCCACCAGGCAAGGAGGGCTTCCAGGGCCCAGCCTCCATCCTCAGCCTCCCCCTCTCTCCCACCTCGGTTCCCTCCAGCCACCAGAGCAAACAGGGCTTGAGCATCCAGTACGTGCCAGGCACTGTCCTGAGCACTTCCCATATCAACTCAACCAGCCCTCACCACATCCCTGAAACGTCACCTGTTTTGCAGATGCGGATGAGCACAGAGGGAAAATAACTTGTCTGGAGTAACACAGCTAAGAGGGTGGGGGAGGACATGCTGGGGTGAAGACTGCCCAGGTGGAGCCCCCACTCTCCAGTCTCCAGGGACTTGGTCCGTCCTGTGACACCACCACACCGTCCAATATACACACACGACTCCTTATCAGCGATTTCCCTCTATATAGACCTCAGGTGCCCCGTCAACTCCTCTTCATCCTCAAGGCTGATTTCAAATGTCCCCTCCTCAGGAAGGAGGTCCTGAGCTGCTCCCAGACTAGAGTGGTGCCCTTGCTCTCTATTCCAAATGTCTATTTTCCAGCTGGACTATGTAGCATCAAAACATACAGGGCAAGTTCTTGGGCTACCCTTGTGGCTCAGCTGGTAAAGATTCTGCCTGCAATGGAGGAGACCTGGGTTCAATCCCTGGGTTGGGAAGATCCCCTAGAGAAGGGAAAGGCTGCTGCTGCTGCTAAGTCGCTTCAGTCGTATCCGACTCTGTGCGACCCCATAGACAGCAGCCCACCAGGCTCCCCCACCCTGGGATTCTCCAGAAAGAACACTGGAGTGCGTTGCCATAAGGCTACCCACTCAATTTTCTGGCCTGGAGAATTCCATGGACTATACAGTCCATGGGGTCTCAACGAGTCAGACACGACTGAGGGACTTTTGCTTTCACCTAATGCATCCCCAGGGCCTGGCAGAGAGCATGTGCTAAATAAATATCATTTCAGTTAGAGAATTAATAAACTTCCTCAAAGCATCATTTGGATTCCCAGGTGTCCCTAGTGATAAAGAACTCACCGGCCAATGCAGGAGGTGTTAGAGACGCAGGTTCGATCCCTGAGTTGGGAAGACCCCCTGGAGGAGGGCAAGACAACCCACTCCAGTATTCTCACCTGGAGAATCCCATGGACAGAGAAGCCTGGCGGGCTACAGTCTATGGAGTTGCAAAGAGTAGGACACGACTGTGTGACCTAGCATGCATGCATGTAAAGCGTCATTAGGGAGAACTTCATGTTTATAGTATTGATTGGCTGAAATATTTGGACCAACCTTCCCACTGATAATAGCTGTTTTTGTTTTTTTGTTTTGCCTAATGAGATATAATTTGCTTAAGAATAGACTCTTCAAATATTTGAAGAATGTTATGTGAAGGTTTAAAAATTCTGTCTGACCACAGAATTCAAAAATTGGTCATTTTTGTAGAAGCATCAGAGAGACAGAATTGGGTTCAGCATAAGGTTTTGTTTTTATTAACAATTACGATTACACAGGAATCAGCTTCTTTGGTAGCAGCTGAATTCTCCATCACTAAAGCAGTTCAACTGTTCCCTCTGGATGTTGTATAGAGAAGGGTGATGTTGTGAGAGGATCAACCCCATGGTCTCTGAAGCCCTCTTCCTCTCTGAAGGTGCCATAGCGATGGAACACTGGGCTGGTTGTCTCAGGACCTGGCTTCCACCAGCTGTGTGATCCTGGGCTGGGCACTTCTGAGTCTCATTCCAAATACTTGATACTTAAGCTGTGATTATATCTGACTGACTTCAGAGTAATAAATGGAATAAATTGGATAGTACATGTACATTTTTGTTTTCTTTTCTTCCTTTTTTGCATCATGACAGCCAAAATCAGCTCTTTTCCTTCTTTCATTTTTTCCTGATTGCACACCACATACTAACAACAACAGCAAATAATTATTTAAATGGAAAAAATTCACCTACAGTCTCACTACCTAATATGATAATAGTACCTTCTGCATTCTCTTCCAGTGTGACTAAGAATTTATTTATTCTTAGTAATCTATTGTAGATTCTTTAAAAAAATTTTTTGTTTTCTTTTTATTTTTTTCAACATGCCCTGCAGCTTGTGGGATCCGGGTTCCCCCCATCAACTGATTCCCAGTTCTGCAACCCTGCATTGGAAGTGCAGTATTAACCACTGAACCTTCAGGGAACTCCCTATTCTAAGTTCATGAATTTACAGAAGTCAGAACATTGCACAGCTATTCTTTCCACAAATATAGCAGCACACTAACAATAAGAACAAAGGAAAAGCCAAACACACAGGCCTTATAAAAGTTGTGCAATATGAGGGTGATGATAAACTCATGATTTTCCTAAATCTCAGAGGGAAGAGAGTCAGGCCAGCCACACTATTGTCCAGACCACCCTGGACTCTGTCTGTAACATCACTCCTTCCCTGAGTCTCCTGCCTGCTTGCCAGCCCTGCACCTTTGGACGCACAAGACCCCCAGGCTCATGAGCCAAGTTTTAAAATCAATCTCTCTCTCTTTCACACACACAACACAACATTTCTCACACACTGGGAAGGGATCATTACTCATAAATAGTAGTGTTTACTTTCGATCCACTGGTTCTGAGCTCAGGATCAAGCTCTGCAGTATTTCTGCACGGCTGTGTCTGAACCAGGTCCAGGAGTCCCTACACTTACTGCCTCTGGTTTGTGGATGGACACTTTCATCAGGAACTTTCATCCTCCAGAACAGCGAGGCGGGGAGGGCAGAGTCTTTCACAGTTGATGGAGCAGCCAAGCTACTTTGTCGATGAGAACAAGCTCTTGACGAGTCAGGTGAGGATTTTCCACCAAATCTGAGAAACCTGCAGTGATATCACAGCCAAACCTGGAGGGTGGTCTGAACAAAAGCACCCATTGATGAAAGCAGGCAGGAGCCCGGGAGAAAGAGGGGGAGCGGTGCTCTCCACCTCTCCCCAGTCCTCATGAGCGAGAGGCCCTCTGGATGGGCTTCCTGTAGCATCAGGTGAGGCAGGTGAGTGGACACAAGTCATCGCCTGAGAATGAAGGCTGGGGTCTGGGTGCCATTGATTAATTATTAATTCAGCAATCTCACTGCTCAAGGATGCATGCTTAGCAAATAATTTGGGGGCTCTGGAGATGGGAACCAGATTATAACCTCGTGTTGGTCATTAGAGGGCTGACAATGACTGTGTGGATGATACTCCCCTACTTCTGGGAACTCCTGAGGGACACTCTGATGCATGTGCAGAGATGTCCCAGACCAGAACCTCCTTCAAGGCTACAAGTGAAGCAGAGGAATAGTTTCCTCAAGTTCATAGGCCAGACACCCCAGCAGTTAGAGAGAGTTTAATGAATGAGGTGGAACTTTGGATAGAACTTCACCCATGTGGATGATTAGGATAATCATAAAAGACAAAAAGGAAAAGAAAATAAAGACATTGCAAGCAGTTGGGAGTTAGTGTGCAGCAAGGTGTTGGGTGCAATCAGGCACAGTGGGTTCAGGGAAGACGTTGTAGTTAAATAATTTCTCATTAAGGTTACTGAGGGGCCAGCTCTGTTGAACAGTGTGTGGAAGGCCTTGAAACCAAGTGAAGACATAAACCAGAGGTACAATCAAAGCTGAATGGTGAGGCTGCTCAGCTCTTATCTGTTGAGCCTTACAGGAGCAAGAATTCAACCAAGGTTTCTCCAGTGGTCACATCCAGTTACCTGCACAGACCCACCTTCTAAGGGCTCACAGTATGAGAGGAGGGGGGCACGCAGTGATGCTGGGAGTGTGTCAGTGCTGGTCTAGGATCTGGAGCTGGAGACTCTGGAGCCCAGGCAGGGTGTGTTGAATCCAGGCTGGGGCAACCCCAGAGTTACTTGTATTTGATTCTGAAATTCATTCAGGAATTTTCTCAGCACCAGGTTGGTGCTTGTTAGTGCCGAGCTGTTGTATCTCAGCACCTGGAGGACGAGTGTACTGAGCGGGGTGTCCTCCTCCGTGAATGCTGTGCCCTGTGACTCTGTGCTCAGGATCGTGTGCTCAGAATACCAGACCGTTGGCTCAGAAGAGACCTGCAGGGTCGTAATCTAACCTTCCATTTAGGGGAAGTAAACAGAACCATGGGAGTTGAATAACTTGCCCAGTTAACACAGTTCACGCAAAGTCCAGGTCTGAAAGTCTCCATCCAGTGGTTTTTCAAAACAGTCTGTACCCAAGTGTAGACCAATCCTCGCTGCAGAGCTGACAGCAAGTAAAAGAAATCAGAATTAGGGAACCATATTAGTTTGTCCTAAAACTCAGCAGTGGCCACAGCACTGGTAAAGTTCCATTCCATTCCAATCCAAAGAAGGGCAATGCCAAAGAATCTTCAAACTACCACACAGTTGCACTCATCTCACATGCTAGCAAAGTCATGCTCAAAATCTCCAAGCCAGGCTTAAACAGTATGTGAACCGTGGATTTCTAGATGTTCAAGCTGGATTTAGAAAAGGCAGAGAAACCAGAGATCAAATTGCCAACATCCGTTGGATCATAGAAAAAGCAAGAGAATTCTTGCTTCTGCTTCTTTTGATTACGCCGAAGTTTTTGACTATGGAGCACAACACACTGTGGAAAATTGTTCAGGAGATGGGAATACCAGACCACCTGACCTGCCTCTTGAGAAATCTGTATGCAGATCAAGAAGCAACAGTTAGAACTGGACATGGAAAAAGAGACGGGTTTCAAATTGGGAAAGGAGTACGTCAAGCCTGTATGTTATCATCCTGCTTATTTAATTAATATTCAGAGCACATCATGTGAAATGCCAGGCTGGATGAAGCACAAGCCGGAATCAAGACTGCCAGGAGAAATATCAATAACCTCAGATATGCAAATGACATTACCCTTATAGCAGAAAGGGAAGAGAAACAAAAAAGCCTCTTGATGAAAGTGAAAGAGGAGAGTGAAGAAGCTGGCTTAAAACTCAACATTCCAAAAACTAAGATCATGGCATCCGATCCCATCTCTTCATGGCAAATAGATGGGGAAACAATGGAAACAGTGACAGGCTTTACTTTGGGGGGCTACAAAATCACTGCAGATGGTGACTGCAGCCATGAAATTAACTGCTCCTTGGAAGAAAAGCTATGACCAACCTAGACAGCATATTCAAAAGCAGAGATATTGCTTTGCCAACAGAGGTCCCTCTAGTCAAAGCTATGGTTTTCCAGTAGTCAAGTACGAATGTGAGAGTTGGACTCCAAAGAAAGCTGAGCACTGAAGAATTGATGCTTTTGAACTGTGATGTTGGAGAAGACTCTTGAGAGTCCCTTGGACTGCAAGGAGGTCCAACCAGTCCATCTTAAAGGAGATCAGTCCTGGGTGTTCATTGGAAGGACTGATGCTGAAGCTGAAACTCCAATACTTTGGCCACCTCTTGTGAAGAGTTGACTCATTGGAAAAGACTCTGATACTGGGAGGGATTGGGGGCAGGAGGAGAAGGGGACGACAGAGGATGAGGTGGTTGGATGGCATCACCGACTCGATGGACATGGGTTTGGGTAGACTCCGGGAGTTGGTGATGGACAGGGAGGCCTGGTGTGCTGCGATTCATGGGGTCGCAAAGAGTCGGACACGACTGAGATACTGAACTTAACTGAATTGAAGGTTTTTTAATGTCTCAAAATTATATCATTCTCTGATAATCATTTCATAATGTATGTAAGTCAAATCAGTATACTCTACATCTTAAATGTGTACAGTACTACTGTATGTCAATTATATCTCAATAAAACTGGAAGAAAAATAGATTAAGGTGAAAATAGATACATTATTCCTTGAATTATTACTACCATTTTAATAGAGTATGTTGTTTTTCTTTTAGTTGCATTTTCTTTCTTTACATATCTGTCTTTCATTCACTAAAAGGTAAAATAAGGGCACGATTAATCAACATATGGAAGTTGTTTGGTCAAGGAAATTGGCTATTTTATTTTTATTCTTTTGGCCTAGCTGTGTGACTTGTGGCATCTTAGTTCCCAGACCAGAGACCCTAACCAGCCCACAGCAGTGAAGGGGCCAAGTCTTAACCACTGGTGAAAGTGAAAGTGAAAGTCGCTCATTCGTGTCCGGCTCTTAGCGACCCCAAGGACTGTAGCCTGCCAGGCTCCTCTGTCCCTAGAATTCTCTAGGTGAGAATACCGGAGTGGGTAGCCATACCCGACCCAAGTATCAAAGGTGAGTCTCCTGCATTGTAGGCAGATTATTTACCATCTGAACCACCAGTGAAGCCCATTAACCACTGGACTGCCAGGCAATTCCCACTTTAAAAAATTATTAATTTTTTTAATAGTATTTGACAAATTTTTGATTTAAGCAGAAAACCCAATCAAGGAGTTTCCCAGGTGGCTCAGTGATAAAGAATCCTCCTGCCAATGTAGGAGACCCCAGTTCAATCCCGGGGTTAGGAAGATCCCCTGGAGGAAGAAATGACAACCCAATCCAGTATTCTTGCCTGGGTTCCCACAGACAGAGGAGCCTGGCAGCCTGGCAGCCTCATAAAGAGTGGGACATGACTGAGCATGCTCGCCGAGCCTACAAAGCATTCTTTGGGTGGTTGGACCAACATTTGTAGTTTCAGCAATCTCAGATCGCCCTCTAGCGTCCATGTCAAAGTCTCAAAAGTTAGATAAATAACTTTGGTGTTTCTCTTGTGTGCTTAGTCGCTCAGTCATGTCCAACTCTTTGCGGCCCATAGACTGCAGCCCGCCAGGCTCCTCTGTTCATGGGGGATTCTCCAGGCAAGAATACTGGAGTGGGTTTCCATGTCCTTCTTCAGGGGATCTTCCCAACCCAGGGATCAAACCTAGGTCTCCTGCATTGCAGGCAGATTCTTTACCGTCCGAGCCATAGGGAAGCCCAAAAGGATGTGGGCTCGATCAGGATTTGAACCCAGGACCTCTTACACCCGAAGCGAGAGCCACATTCCTAGACCAACATGACTCTCTGGTGTTTCTCCTAGGACACCTGACTGAAGCCATTTGCCAACACTTTCAGGGCCCTCGTTATTAGCCCATTCTGTTAACCTGTAAGTTTGTCCATGTCTGTCACCTTATGTTCCCTTGTCTGGATCAGAAAGTGTGATCAGAGCTCCTCTGTCATCAGAGGCCTAAACATTTGAGGTAGAGTAAGAGGAAGGCCTGGAAGTCAGTGTCCTGAGGGGTGAGGAAGGACCTGAGGGCTCAGGAGCCAGTCTGTGGAGCTGCAGCAGCCCCAGGTGCTGAGTGTCGAGCTCTGCTTCCAGGGAACCATCTCCGACCTTCACATCTGGTCCCTTCCTGGCTGTTTGCAGCTCTTGTGACCCCAAGGCAATCAAACACTGGGTCACTGGGGTAGGCGTGCAGTGCCAGGGTGGGTCAGGTGTGGTCCGGTTTATTCTATACCTCATAGCTCCCTTCTGATATTAGAAACCAAACTAGACTCATAAACCCTTGCTCTTCCTGCCAGAAAGTGGTTCTAGTATAGTTCTCAAAGTGCAGCCCCAAAACAGGCTACACTGGCATCAGCTGGGATGGTTTTCAGGACCTATCCCAGAGCTACTGATGAGAACTCCAGGGGTGAGGGCCCAGGGCTTTGCATTTTAACAATCCCTGCAGCAGAAATTTCCTGTTCAAATCCAGCCCCGCCCTGCCCACTCCTCATCTCAGTATTTAGTAACTGTGATTCCTGAACAGTCAGATGTTGGGGGCATACTTTCTCACCAGGAAAGAAACTGGCAAAGCTCCCCAGTCACCTTAGTCTGAGTCCTGTCCTGGCCTAGGCAAAGGAATGCATGTCCCGGATTATGAGTCATGTTCATTTCTCCTGGGTGTCCATTGGGTTCCTACTTATACTCAAAATGCAGCTCATATGCTGTCTCTTTTATGAGGTTTTTGTAACTCCTTGCTCAAAGCTGCCAGTCTACATATATGTCCACAAGGCACCTGTGCAGGTTGCCCTTACCATTTGTGTTAAAACTTCCTTACCCATGTTAGGCTGAGCAAGACTGAGCCAACCTTGAGTGCCAGGAGAGTGAGGTTCCATCAGCCCCAGTTCCTTCTAAAAGCAGTAGCCATCACATAGTAGATATTCAGTACATGTTTGCCAAAAGAATGGTCTATAATTGAGAAGGAATTGAAACTCGAAAGTATAAGCCAAGAATGGCTGGCAGGTTTTCCAAGTCCTTTTGTTGGAACCCAGAGCTCACTGGGCTTTGCTTTTGGAATCTTCTCACTTGTCTTCTCTCATCAGGCATTTCCATCCCTTCCCAAAGTCCATCTAGAATAAAATATCAACTTTCAGGACTGCCTTCCAGATCAGCCAAGTCCAAATGCCCAAATAACTTCTGTCCTGGATCCACATGCTCAACTACAACCCTGAGGGTAGTTTCACTGAAATTTAGATTACCAATTGGGATGAGTCATGGGGTGGAGTTGGGGTAGGGGGACTCGGGTTGGCCTTAATATTGGGGAAGTTATCTTTGCATTTTTAAAGAAAAGCCTGCTTGACATGGAAGGAGGAGAGAGAGAATATAGTTTTAGTATGTGCAGGAGTCTTCAGGTGGAAAACTGTAGACCCCTCCAAGAACGCTAGGACCCACACTCCATGGCTGAATGACTCACTCATCTGTCACCAGGTGGTGCCTAGGTGGGCTTCCCAGGAAGTCCAGAGTCATCTAAGTTTCAAGGTCAACATTTTCTGGGAATCCAGGCCACACATTTAGTATCTCAGGGACTCAGATTCTCAAGCTGTGAAAATGAAAGAATCCATTCTACCCTCTCAGGTGTGGTGAGGTTAAAATTATGTAACAATCAGTAATCAATAGTTGATGGTAAGATCTTATGAGTGAATGAAAATCTCTCAGTCATGTCCAATACTTTGGGACCCCATGGACTATAGCCCCCCAGGCTCCTCTGACCATAGAATTCTTCAGGCAAGAATACTGGAGTGCTTTGTGCCATTTCCTTCTCCAGAGGATCGTCCTGACACAGAGATCGAACCAAGGTCTCTTGCATTGTAGGCAGATTCTTTACCATCTGAGCCACCAGGGAAGCCCAAGAATAGATGGCATTCTTAGTGTTGCCTTCATTGCTCAGCTGACTTCCAAATCCAAGAATGGATCACGGATGTGGAGGAAGAGTTCAATTCTTTCCCCTGGAGGACCATCAGTAGGGATTTCTGCCCTAGATGTCAGAGGAGAGATGTTTCAAGGTGAGTTGGGAAAGGAGAGTTGAATGTTTTCATTAAAACTTCATTTTGCACATTTTAATGCATTATAATAAGTATTTTATCCCATTAGAAAAGTCAGGGGCTTCCTTAGTGGCTCAGTGGTAAAGAATCTGCCTGCTGATGCAGGAGACAGGGCTTTGGTCTCTAAGCCAGGCAGATCCCACATGCCTTGGAGCAACTAAGCCCATGCACCACAACTATTGAGCCTGTGCTCTAGAGACCAGGAGCCGAAACTCCTGAGCACCTGTGCCACAAGTACCGAAGCCTGCTCAACCAAGAGCCCTACTCCCCAAGAAGAGAAGCCGCCACAATGAGAGGCCCGTGCACCACAAGCAGAGAGGAGCCTCAGCTCCCGCAACTAGAGAAAGCCCGTTGAGCAGTGAAGACCCAGCACAGACAACAGTAACTGGCTAACTAACTAATCATATTTAAAAAGTAAACCTTGTGCAGTCACAAACAATATACAAAAATAAATAAAAGCAGAAAGATATGAAACCAGCTAATGTCTCCACAGGGAGGGACATGGTGAGCTCTTTGGCAGATCGTTACTTCTTTGCTATGCTCAGTTGCACAAACTGCTTCCCATGTATTTGCGTGTCTATACAGGACTGCATAGCTATAGTTATACATTATGAATGATTTTGAATCTTATTTTTGAAAACTTCATTATAATCAGTAAATAACTTTATATATTATAAACTCTCCTTAAAAACTTTTTTACCAGCTGTATACTATTTCAAAAAAAAAAAAAAGAGTATACCCACTCTTCTGTATCTTTTTTCTACCTTTACAAATAAAGTTTGATTAATTTATTTTTTATTTTTGGTTGCCCTCATGGCTTGCAGGATCTCAGTTCTCCAACTGGGGACTGAACTCAGGACACAGCAGTGAGAGTGCCTAGTCTTAACCACTGGACCACCAGGGAATTCCTTGATTAATATTCTTACCCTGAGGGTGTTCCTCTGTGGTCTAGTTGGGATTCAGAGCTTTCATTGCAGAGGCCCAGGTTCAATGCCTGGTTGGGGAAGTGAGATACTGCTAAGCCACCTGGCATGGCCAACATTTTTTTAAAATAAAATTTGCATACCTAAACATTATTCTGTATTTTATTTTAAAATGATGGATTTCTTGAGTAAAAATTACTGGGTCAAAGAACATGAACATTTTTTTGTGGGGGCTGCATCAGGTCTCAGTCCTGGCAGGATCTTTTGTTGTGGCACCCTGACTCTCTAGCTGTGGGCAGGTCCAGGAGCTCCAGGGCTCAGTAGCTGCAGTGCACTGGCTTAACTGTGCCCGCATGTGGGATACTACTTCCTGGGCCAGGGTCAACTGGATTACATGGTGGTCTTAACTACTGGATCACCAGGAAAGTTTTGCATGAATATTTTTAAGGCTTGTCATACATGTTTTGGGGGCTTCCCAGGTGATTCAGTGAGTAAAGAATCTACTTGCAGTGCAGGAGACACAGGAGATGCAGGTTCAATCCCTGGATCAGGAAGATCCCCTGGAGGAGGGCGTGGCAACCCACCCAGTGTTCTTGCCTGGAGAATCCCATGGACAGAGAAGCCCGGCAGGCAACAGTCAATAGGGTCAAAAAGAGTCAGACACAGCTGCAGCGACGGAGCACACTGGCAGCCTACATGTTTTCAAATTGCTTTTTGAAAGCACTGTGCCAGCCTATGGTCAACCCCTACTTATTGAACCCCTACTATGCACTGGGACTGTTCTAGATTCGAGAGATAAAAGTGGTGACAAATAGACAAGGTTCCTGTTTTTTAATATATATATAATTTTAACAACTGTGCAGGTTTAAGGACCAACGGCAGAATAGAATTCTGTGATTGGTAACGTGTTGATGAACACCTTGATGTAGGACCCTGAGAATTTGGGATAATCAATATTGAAAGTGAAGTGAAGTCGCTCAGTCGTGTCCGACTCTTAGCGACCCCATGGACTGCAGCCTACTAGGCTGCTCCATCCATGGGATTTTCCAGGCAAGAGTACTCGAGTGGGGTGCCATTGCCTTCTCCAGGAGGTCCAATCAATATTGGGACCTGCTTAATATATGCTACCAATATTGAAAACCCACATCAACCACAACTATATTCCACATAATTCTTGTAATGAATTAATGGGAACAGATTCTTCTTAGTTTCATCGGGGGGTCAACATTTAGACTCCACTTTTATTTATTACCCTTTCCAGCTCCATCTCACCTTACCCAAGCCTTCTGTGCCTCATCACTTCTGTATTTATTTAGCCTTTCCATTCTCTGTCAGGTATGGTTGTGCCCTGCTGTAGCCCACATGACACTTAGCTTTCGAGTATGTTTTCATACTCTGTCCTTCTCAGCAGTATACAGATTTTTCTTTTTCAGTCTTCTCTGCTGTCCCCCACCTGTCATGTTAGTTCACCCTGACAGATTACGCTTGCTCACCCTGACATACTGTGCGAGGCATGCCCTGTATTGGTCCAACTTGCTCAGCTCTTTCTTCTCTGAGGCATCTCTCCCACACCCTATATTTTCCTTCTCTTTCTGAAGTTTACCTCTACCAAAAGTTTACCCTTCGCTGGTCAGCCCGCCCCTCTTGGCCTGTCTCAAATCTTTCTTACCGTACTCTTTGGCTTGAACCCACCCTACATTTTCCAGTGTGTACTACTGTAACTGAGTCCAAGCTCTCTCTGCTCGCCACACAATAGGCCAATAAATCCAAGAGACAAGGTGTCAAGGCAAGGAATCCGACTTTATTTGGAGAGCCGATTGACCAAGAAGTTGGCAGACTAATGTCTCTAAATAACCATCTTGTTGAGGCCTGGATGCCAGGTTCTTTTATGGATCAGAGATGGGGGTGCTGTGAGGAAAGAAAGTAAAAAGACTACTTAATTCTTGCAAATATCTCTTAGAATGGCAAGCCTCAGGGAGTGGGGGTTGTTAGTTTTGCTTCCTTACAGCTATTTCAGAGGTGGTATGAAATGGAATATCTCCTGCCATATCAGTAAACAAAGATGCCACAGCTATCCGTGATTCCTGCCCCCTCTGCCCCCACCCCCTGCCCCTCATGAACTTCTGAGCCACACTGCTAAGCATCAGACAAGTGGTGCCATTTCCCACACAAAGAACCCAAGAATATCACAGTCCCTCCACAGATGGGCAGGCTCAGGTTATCTCCCTGAGATGTAAACAAAGGCACTTTAGTCTAAGGGTCAGGAGGAGGAGGGACAGGGTTCCCTGAGGCAGGCTACTATATATGCCTATAGTAACAGCAATGCAGGAAACCTGGGTTTGATCCCTGGGTTGGGAAGATCCCCTGGAGGAGGGCATGGCAACCCACTCTAGTATTCTTGCCTGGAGAATCCCCATGGACAGAGGAGCCTAGCTGGCTACAGTCCATGGGGTCACAAAGAGTGGGACACAACTGAGCAACTAAGCCCAGCACAGATTTCTTTATGGCTGTGCTGGGTCTTTGTTGCTGTGAGCAGGCTTTCTCTAGTGGCAGCAAGTAGGGGCTTCTCCTGCTGTGAGCACAGGCTCTAGGCGCACAGGCTTCAGTAGTTGGACACTCGGGCTCAGTGGCTGAGGCACATGGCTCAGTTGCTGCATTGCCTGAGGAATCTTCCCGGACCAGGGATGAAACCCATGCCCTCTGCATTGGCAAATGGATTCTTATCTACTGGACCATCACGGAAGCCCCAAGGTTCTTCTTTTAAAGAGTATATATTTCAATGATACAGATGACAACAACAAATATTCTGATATCACTGATAACTGCTCTGGAGAAAAGTATGTCTGGGCCAGAAGACTGGTAGTGGCGATGGCAGGGCCAATAATTCAGGGTTTGTCAGACATCGCACTTCTGAGGCCTTGACCTTGGGCCACTGGACCAGAGACCTGAATGGAAGGGGGGAGCCAACCAGGTGAGTTTCTGGAGAAGGGGTGCATTTGGGGAGTCACAGCAGGGCCAGGAGCCCTGGGCAGGACTGAGCAGTGTTAGAGGCCCGTGTGTGTAGACAGCTTTCAGTAGAAGAAGACTTTCAGGATGGCATTATTGTTATTTTTGAAATATAGTTCATATATCACTTAATTCACCCTTTTAATGCAAACAGTTAAAGAAAGAGAAAAAAAAAACATAAAAGCAAAAAAAAAAAAAAGCAAACAGGTAGTTTTTAGTATGATCCCAAGGTTGTGCCACCCTTACCACCATCTAATTGGGATGCTCTTTTAGGATCTGTTGTTCTGATGGGCTGGAAGACAGAGGAAAGTAACCCATAGGAGAGTGATGTTTAAGCAGAGAAATGGAAAATGATGCCACCTAGCTGGTTGTGGCAGCTTCCACTTAAGATGGAGTAGAGACATTGTGTGTTAATTCTGCAGGTGGGGCAGCTGTGGATGGCTTGGGGCGTTATGGTTATAACTGGGGACAGATCTGTGTTTAGGAAGCCTTTGCAGTTCTCTAGGCTGAGGTAGATGAAAGCTTGGACTAAGGTAGCTGCTGTGGGATTGAAAAGGGATTGGAGGAGCTGACTGTGAGTCCATGAGAGAGACGGGAAAGGGGATCAGAAAGGACCAAGCTGGTGATGCTTAAAGAGAACTAGGAGAGGCTGGTGTGCGGAGTTTGCTTGTAGTCCTGTTGGGTTTGAGGGGAGGATGGGCCCAGAGGTGCAGACATAGTGAGGCAGCTTGAAAAGGGAATCTGGAGAGGCTGGTATTGGAGTGGATCATAGGGAGTCATCTCACTGAACCTGTGATTCCCCAGGGGCTGAACCAAAAGTCTCCTTGGGAGAATGCAGATACTTATAGGATGAGGCCACCAGAAGACACATAGCAGTCAGTCAGAGGAGGAGAAGGAGATTAGAGGGAGGGGATGTATGTATATTTATGGCTGATTCATGCTGTTGTACAGCAGAAACCAACCATTGTAAAGCAGGTGTCCTCTGATTAAAAATAAATTTTTTTAAAAATGAAAGAAGAGAGAGAGAAGGGTTTGGTCATTCATCTGGGGTAGTGACTTCTGAGAGGCAGAGTTGCTGAAATCTACACATCTGGTCTCAGTAGACTTTTTGTTTGTTTTCTCAGCTGCAGTGATTCTTCCTTGTAGCACCTAGTCTGTTCCTTGCTTGGCTGGGCCTTCTTTCCTTGCAGAGGACTGCTCTCTAGTTGGGCTGAATGGGCTTCTCATTTAAGGTGACTTTCCCTTGTGGAACAGGAGTTCTAGGGCACTCTGGCTTCAGTGGTTGCAGCTCAAGGGTTGAGTTGTTGCTGTGGGCTGGCTTAGTTGCCCCGAGGCATGTGGGATCTTCCCAGGCCAGGTATGGAACCCGTGTCCCCTGTTCTGGCAGGCGGATTCTTAACCACTGGACCACCGGGGAAGACCCTGGCTGGTCTCAGTAGACTTTCGCCAGTAACTCTGCTGTGCGAGGTGGAGGGAGGTGGAGGTGGGTTGGGTTGGAAGAGAAGTCGGGACTAAAGGAAGAGCCGGAAACATTGAGATGTCTCTAAAGCTCACCCTCCATCTCACCTCCCTGGCTTTTCTAGCCTTCAGGCTTTTAAAATCACTGCAGATGGTGACTGCAGCCATGAAATTAAAAGACGCTTACTCCTTGGAAGGAAAGTTATGACCAACCTAGACAGCATATTAAAAAGCAGAGACATTACTTTGTCAACAAAGGTCTGTCTAGTCAAGGCTATGATTTTTCCAGTAGCCATGTATGGATGTAAGAGTTGGACTATAAAGAAAGCTGAGCGCCGAAGAAGAATTGATGCTTTTGAACTGTGGTGTTGGACAAGACTCTTGAGAGTCCCTTGGACTGCAAGGAGATCCAACCAGTCCATCCTAAAGATCAGTCCTGGGTATTCATTGGAAGGACTGGTGTTGAAGCTGAAACTCCAATACTTTGGCCACCTGATGTGAAGAGCTGACTCACTGGAAAAGACCCTGATGCTGGGAAAAATTGAGGACAGGAGGAAAAGGGGACGACAGGGAATGAGAGCATTGGATGGCATCACCGACTCAATGGACATGAGTTTGGGTAAACTCCGGGAATTGGTGATGGACAGGGAAGACGCGTGCTGCGGTTAATGGGGTCGCAAAGAGTTGGACACGACTGAGCGACTGAACTGAACTGAACTGAGGAGCGGAAGTGAAGTGAAGTCGCTCAGTCGTGTCCGACTCTTTGCGACCCCATGGACAGTAGCCCATCAGGCTCCGCCATCCATGGGATTTTCCAGGCAAGAATACTGTTGGACTGCCATTTCCTTCTCTAGGGGATCTTCCCAACCCAGGGATCGAACCCAGGTCTCCTAATTGCAGAACGATGCTTTTACCGTCTGAGCCACCAGGGAAGCCAGAAAGAGACCTAACCGAGCAGAGGGGGCGGGGCGGGGCGGGGCGGGGCCGGGGGCGGGGCCTGGCGGGCGGGGCTAGGGCACCGGCCGGGTGAATGGATTTGCGGGCCCGACTTCCCCACAGCTCAGTTCTCCGCCGCGGTTCCTCGGGTCCGCCAGCTTTCCTTCGGTCCCGGAGCCTCTGGCGGGCAGACAAGATCTGGGCCATGGGGCTCTCTCGTGTCTGGCTGTTTCTAGACGGCCTTGCCTTTTTTGTGCTCCTGGGTAACGCCGCCGGTGAGTGGGGTTCATTGAGGTCTCAGTCTGGACGGAGCCCGGGCTGGGTCAGGGGTTCGGGTGGTTAGTATTCGAGGGGATTCGGTGAGCGTCGCGGGGATCGTCTCAATTGCGGCTGGGGTTGAGCGAATAGAGGAGTTGGGGGTGGGGGTGGGAGGAAGGTGGGGGGCGGGGAGGTGTAAGGTCGAGGAGCGGACGGGAACTTCACACGGCGTGTGGCGAGCACTGCATCCCGCGTTTCAGTCTCTGCCGTTCCTAGCCTCTGCTCTCCCTGCCCCACCTACCCTCCCCGATGTCCTCATCACATGCCTTAGTCCTCAGATTCTCCTGATTGGTAAGGCAGCCTGGTCCCCACCTCGCTCCCTGCCGCTTCCCGCCCCCGCCTCTCGCCCCAGCGCCCCACCTGCCCGCCCCCCCGCCCCGCCCTGTTGCTCTCTTGAATGGCGTTTCTTCCAGGTCCCAGGCTCAGGCGATCACTTCTTAGCCGTCTGTGGGGCGCCCTCTTATGCCCCTGAAAGCTGTCCTCTCCTATTCTTAGCTCTGCCGTCTCTTCTCATTTCTGGACGCCGGAAACAAGGAGTTTCCAGGTTGGCGGCGCTCAGGGGTCCTCAGCCCCGAGAGTTAGGGCTCTTTTTCTAGTGACCAGGGCCTCTGGGAAGGGGCAAGCTGGATCCACACTCTTCCTACTGCTATGGGCACTGTGGCGGCTCCTGAAACACTGACGGACGTTAGGTCTGAGGGCTTTGGGACCAAAGGATTCTTCCTGCGATTTCCGTGGTCTCCCCTCCCCCACTAATGTGAACTCTAATTTTCCGCTGTGCCTGTAGTCCCACAACTGAATCTCTCCTTACCTCCTCCCTTGCTGGCCCTCGAGCCCCCTCAGGATTTGCCCTCCCCCCTCGGTGCTGCCCTCTCCCCTCCCTGCTGCCCCCTCCTCTCTAGGGCTCTCTGATCTCTTCCTAGGGCGTCCCCACCCTCATCCCTTTTCCCACTACAGGTCCGTCCCCTCATGGGTCTTTTCCTGCGAGGATCGGTCACCTGCAAGGCTCCTCCCTCCCCTCAGCTTTCACTAGCCTTACTTTTCTTGGGATGACTTTTACCCATGAATTTTCCTCTCCACCCTCTGCCCTATTTCACCAGGGGGAGCTCTCCTGCCAATGATCCCTGGGCCTTGAGCACAGTGCCCAGCCCCTGGGGGAGGACCTGTCCCCCACTTGACACCCACCCTCCGCCCCCGTGCAGGCACCTGCTCTTGGCCCTCGTCCAAGAGGAGCCTTTCCCCCAACACGGCCCCTCCCCACTCCTGCATCCTAAACCTCACCTTCTGGATTCCTCCACTCCCTGGGCCACAGGTGCTGGACTCCACTTGCCCTGGTCCCTCTGCAGTTCCCCCCATGGCACCTTGACCTGCTCCCACCATTGACTGCTTTGGGCCCTCACCAAGTTCTCATCAATCACAGGCCCCATGGTGCCCAGAATCTCCACCTCACTCTCATCCTCCCTCACCCAGGGCATCCCTCCTCTTCTGTCTTTACCTTAACCCAAGGCGGGGGGTCACCCCTGAGCCATGCTCACCCCTTGCCCCTCAATCCCAGGCCCTCACCAAGTCTTCTCTGCAGTCTCTTCCCTTCCCCCACAGTAGGAATACTGCCCGTGGTCCACTGCCCACCTCCTTAGCCTTCATCACCCTCTCTTTGGTTCCACGACCCCAGTGGACTCTCACTATGTCAATCTTGTATCCGAAATCCTTGTTTGTGCCACTTGGTCAGCAGGCTTTTCCTACAGGGAGTCTTCTCCCAGGCCCCCACCCCCTGCTTGCTGGCTGCCTGACCCGAACCCTCTGTGGAGGTGTGACCTCACTCCCTCCAGCCCCTCCCACCATGTAGGTGCTTCCCAGTGTGCACCTTGGCTTTCAGTTCTGTCTTCCCTTGCCACTCCGATATTTTAATTCTCCATGACCCTTATGCTCATGGCACTGACTCCTCTCCCAGGGGACACTGGCAGGTGCAGCCACCTCCCCACCTGGGGCCTCACCATGCCTCTTTGCACTCTGCGCCCAGACCCACTCCTTCACTTCCCCCAGGTTACTGGCCCACCTTCATCTCTCTTGGGGCCACAGCCCAGCCCCTCAGGCCCCTCTGCCTCCTACCTCACCCTCCCTGGAGCCCGCCTTGTCCATGATGAGCCTGCACCAGGGGCAGCAGCCCTCGCTCTCCATCTCACCTGGCCCCCCTCTGAGCAGGGATCCCTCTGGTCCTGGGTCTGACACTGCCCTCCCCTCCCTCTGACTCCACCTCCCCTCACCCTGCTCTTCCTGCCTCTCCCCTTGCCCTCCTGCCTGGACCCTTAGGGAGCCGGTGCCTCCCTGTCCTGGCGCTTGTCCTACACGTGTGTCCATCTCCACCCTCTCCCTCCACTCCTCGATTCCCCTCTCCCTCCTTCTCTTTCCCATTTTCCCGTATGGAAATCCTCATTCTGGTCCCTTGTACACATGCATGTTCTGCATCCTCAGCACCTGGAGCAGGTCAGGACACAGAACTGGTCTGTTAAACATCTGATGTGCACTTGTCTCCAGAAAGCAGCTCCATCTGTGGTTCCTCCTTCCCCAGGATCGCACAGTCTTTGTTACAACATCACGGTGCTGTCCCAGGATGGATCTGTGCAGGCCAGCTCTTTTGCTGAGGGATACTTGGATCGTCAGACCTTCCTGCACTATGATCACAAAAAAGGCAGGGCAGAGCCCTGGGGAGAGTGGGCTGAAAAACTGGCAGCAGAGACATGGGAGACAGAGTCCACGGACTTGAATGAGAGCTGGAAGGAGCTTAGAAAACTTCTAGCAGAAATCCTGTCCCTGCAGAAAGAGAAAGGAGGTGAGAGTGCAGAGGGGGCAAGAGTGCTGTGGGCCATTTTCCTCTGAATCTGGGGGTGGGGATGAGGCAGTGGGTCTGTGAGTTCAGCAGCACAGGGAAGACAAGGAGGGGAGCAGGGAGAGCCCTCTATCTGGACTTTCTCACTTGGGTTGGAGGACAGAGGCCCTGGGGACCAGAGGAGTCACTGATCGGGGGGTGGGGATGGGGCAGGCTTACATTCCCTCCAGGAGACCGTGGGCTGTAATATCAATGAAGACAGCCACCCCCGGGGCTTCCGGCTTCTGTACTTCAATGGGGAGCTCCTCCTCTCCTGCTACCCGGAGCCCCACGGATGTACCCTGCCCCAGTCCTCGGCTCGGACCTTGGCCATGGAAATGGAGTTAAGCAAGCATTACCAGGCCCACGTGCAGGGAGAACTTTGTAGGAGACTGCGGAGCTACCTGGAATCCTGGCCGGGCTTCACGGAGAGGACAGGTACTGACGCTGGGCCAGGCCCTTCCTCTGCCCCTGTTCTTAAAACCTCCCATCCCGACTTGCCCACGGAGACCCTCCCTGTCCTCTGGGCACGTATGTGCTCTGTTGGCGAGGTATCCTGGGGTTTCTTTCCTGTTCTGTTAAATCCACTGTAGAAAGTTGGGTGGGTGGTGGGGCATGAACTGCCCCTGTGACAATCGTCCAGGGGAGCAGCGGGTCCTCTGACAGAAACTGTATGAGGGGAGGTGGGTGTCAGGCAGCAGAGGAGGGCCTTAGATGGGGATGGGCCTCTGGCTCCCAGATTGCCTGATCCAGAAAATTTCCTCTAATCCCCAGAGGCCCACCCTTCACAGCCCCCTCCCCAGCATCAACAGTGGTCCCAAGAGAGTGAGGCCCATCCCACCCCTCCCCTTCCCCGCCGGAGGACTTGGGCCCCAGGGTGCAGAACTTGGAGCAGGCCTGGGGGGATGAGGGCTCAGCCAGAGGTGGACAGTGAGGAGGAGGAGCTCTGTGCGCTCCGTCTTCCTTGAGCGAGCAGGGCTTGGCCGCGGGCCTCACTGGCTCTGTGCTTTCTCCCCACAGAGCCCCCAGCCGTGAATGTGACCTACAGCCAGGACTCAGAGGGCATGGTCCACCTCACAGGCAAGGCTTTTGGCTTCTTTCCCCGCAGTATCTCAGTGGTCTGGTTTCGGGATGAGGAACCCATGAGCTGGGACGACCAGGAGTCTGGGGATGTCCTGCCTGATGGGAATGGGACCT
Organism: Bos indicus; assembly: GCF_029378745.1. Lineage (NCBI taxonomy): Eukaryota > Metazoa > Chordata > Mammalia > Artiodactyla > Bovidae > Bos > Bos indicus. The sequence continues at coordinate 28,326,470 of NC_091782.1, read as the reverse complement.
ACTACACCTGGGAAACTGTAAAAATTCCCCAAGGAGAGGAACAGTGGGTCAAGTGCATTGTGGAACACAGCAGGAATCACAGTTCACACCTCGCACCCTTGGGTGAGACTGGGGTGAGGCTGGAGGCAGTTGTGACCCTGGGAGGGTCAGAGGCCAGGGTCAGGGAGAGGAGAGCAGGCTGTGGCTCTGGGGTGTCTGGGTTGAATATAATAAGGTCCTTTTTCAGGAAAGACCCTGGCGCACCGGAGCTCATGGTGGATCGTGAGCGTTTCTGTTGCTGTTGTTTTTATCATCGGATTTTGTGTCTATTGTTATATTAAGAAGAGGAAGACAGCATCAGCTACAGGGAGGCCAGGTGAGAAATCTGGGCAGGGGGTGCTCTGCGTGAGATTCGGCAGCAATGAAGATTTCAGCTCCCTGCTCTGTTCGGAGCTCTCTTTGTTTTCTGTCAGGCTCACCGGGGCTTGTCTGGGGAGCATGTGTTGGATTATGTGCTGGTTGGGAGGGTCTAGGTGATCCAGGAATCAGAGAGAACCTTTAGTAAAGTGTCTGTACCTGGTGAGGAGGGGATTAAAAACTGAAGAGGAATTCAGAGGAAAGGTGATGATCTAAGTGCCTGTCTGCATCTCTCCCCCCTGGGTTTTCAGTCATTATTAAGAATCCAAGTGAAAGAATCATAAGGCTCAAACTAGGGGTCAGTGGATGGTCAGAGCCCTGCCTGTGATGTCCCCTTGCCAGACCCCACTTGGAGATGTCTTGCAACCTCTCAAATTCCTCCGCCACGAACTAGCTTCTGAGTTCAGTTTCTGCTGGGTCACCCCCAGCCTGCACCTTTCTCAAGTTCCCATCAAGTGCCCCCATGCTAGGTGGGCTTTCCTTCCCCATAATATGGAGGACTAGTAGACATCCCTTGACCATTTGAAGAGAGGAGACCAGTCAGTCCTCAGGCAACTGGGGTCACTGATATTATCCTGTCTCCAGGTTTTTCCTATCTAGCCCCTTGGGATTCTCTTTCGGGCAGGGCAGTGGGTCTGCGCTCTGTGGCCTCACCCTGCCCCCCTGAGTCAGTTCCCTTGCTCATGGTGGTCACTGCCTTGGAGATGTGGAGGAAGGGATGGGCTCTTTGACTACTTCCCCATAATCAAGTGGGTTGAGGGGAGAGGAAAAGAGAAGCAGAGCTTTGTGTGTGGCAAAGAGCAAAGGCAGAACGTGGAACAGTAAAAAGGTGGCAGAGACTCGGCTCCTTCTGTCGAGGCCGCCTCTTCTGTGTCAGCTGCCTTGTTGGGGGCATGGTTTCTTATCCCCAAACCTAATTCCTTTATCAGTTGGCCTTCGGCCTGGGCATATAGGGATGGTTAGTTCTCATAGCAGCAGACTCTCTCCATGTAGCACCCAGAGCAGGGACCCAGCAGATCTGTAGTTTCTCCTGTTCTTATCTGGGAACATCAGTTCTGGTTTCTCTGGGGCAGAAATGGTTGTCTTGTATGTATTGGGGCATTTACTGGGAACACTGTGAAAATCATGTGCTAATTTCTCAAAATCATTTTTGAAGTTTTTAGTGTTCAATAAAATTGTTTATGATTTCAAGTGGCAAACCTTAATAGGATTTCCATGCATACTGAATGAAACAGGAATTCAAATGGGGCACTCCCGCTGGGAGGTGGAGGATGGGATGGCAGTCCCAGGGTGTAGAGGGGGCCAGGTACAGCCTCATTCTGGGGAAATTCTCAAGAACCCCAATCCACATTGAAAAGCAGATCCCCTGCAGGTAGTGAGGGTGAGTCCTGGTTGACTCCCTGGCTGAGCAATGCAGGAGGGCCTGCTCTGCCTCAGCCCAGGCCAGCACTGGAGTGGAGCTGGGATTCCCCGGAGGGAGCAGGAAAGGCCAAGTGCAGCCTAGGGGCCTGGGCCGAGAGTGAGTGTTTGGGTGAGGCCAGGGTTGCTCCAGGGTCCAGTCAGGGGGAGAGTCCGTGGCAGTCCAGTGTTTCTAGACGGGGCTGCTGTCCCCTGGGCCTCTGGATGGGCTTTCCAGTTCAGAGCTGCTGGCGCAGGGCTGGGTGGGGAGGGGTGGGGCTGCAGAAGGTGGAGGTCAGGGTTGAGGTGGAGCCAAGCGGTGGAGCAGGTGCTTGTGCGGGCGAGGAGGCCGAGAGCTGAGGAGAGAAAGGAACTGTGTGTGTGTCCACTCCCGGGCTAGAGGAACATGGAGCTGGGTCCTGTCTGTGAGGGAGCCTCGCGTTGCATTAGAGAATGGATCTGGGTTCAAGGCGGAAAGGCCCTGGGTTTTCACTCTGGATCTTGTCCTTGTGTCCTGCCACTTCTGTCCCTGTCGTGGAGGGTGGTGGCAGCAGGGACAGATGATGATGTGGATGGAGTCAGGGGAGGAGTCCAGCAAGAGCTGGGAAAAAGGAGGCAAAAAAGAACAGGTGTGTCTTCCCTCAGAGGAAGGCAGAATCTGACTTTGAAGCAACTGAAGGAGAATCTTTGAGGAAATGAAAAGCATTCTTCTGCACCCAGTTGGTCAGTGATTTATTGGTTTTTCTTTTTCCCCAGAGCCTATTAGCCTACAAGACCTGGATCAATGCCAGACAGAGCCAACTGATCATAATGGCCTCACACACCCAGAATTTCAGTCCTCGTGTCAGACTCCAGCTCCATCAGTTTAACAGGGGAAGCTTAGAATCTGCTGCCAGGAGGCCTGAATTCAGTTCCTAGTTCTGGTCTTAATAGCACTTTTTCTTTTTTGTGTGTTCTGTTATTTATCTTATTATTTTTAAATTATTTTTATTTTATGTTTTATTTTTAACTGGAGAATACTTGCATTATATTGTATTGGTTTCTGCCATACAGCACTGTGAATGAGCCATAAGTGTACATGTATCTCCTCCCTCTGCAACTTCCCTCCCACCTTCCCCATCCCACCCCTCTCGGTTGCTGAGCTCCAGGTTGAGTACGTAGTCAGGTCCTGTTCCCTCCCTGCCTGGTGCACAGTAAGGCAATGGGAATAGTGAACTCATTCCATATCTGTTTATCTGAATGGGATGATATATTCTTTCATGGTTTTATTCAAGGTTAACGTCATTCACGCAGTTTGCATGCATGTTTCGAATGTTCTTGCATTTTAGTAAACTCTCAGGTGTCATTTGTTGCACTCAGCTCTCATTAAGCATAAACTTTCATCCTCATTCATTTTCTTGTGTGATTATGTAATCAACGGCACACTTGTCTGTAAATTAAGAAGTCAAATATCTGTGTGTGATCCTGATTCCTCTCAACTTCTGCTTTCCCGTTGGTGACCACTTTGAATACTTTTTAGCTGATTCTTTCGGCTTTTATTTCCAAATCTCTCACCACAATGCCTTATTAGAACTGCTGCTTGATTTTTCTGTCACAGCCACTGTCTGCCGCATCACACAGTGGCTGATGCAATAGTTGATAGTCATTGCTTTCTTTCACGCTTCCCATTCCTTCAGTTCCCACTTTATTTATATATTGATCATACTTAGTTCATTCAGCTTTTTCTTTTCCATGACTAATACACTTGTCAATTAAAAAGATGCTCAACTTAAGACTTGTGAGTTAAGTTTTATTTGGGGCAAAATGAGGACTGAAGCCTGGGAGACAGAAGCTCAGATAGCTCTGAGAAACAGCTCCACAGAGGTAGGGAGGGAAGGTCAGTATATATGATTTTGGTGAAGGGGGGAGTTCAGTGCAATCAAGCTTATCTTCCAAAGGTTTTCTGCTAGTCACAAGGAGCTGATCTCACCGTGAAAGGATTTAATGCTTTTGTACATATGAGGAAGTGAAGCGAACCAAAGGACTGAAAAAGGTCAGTTTTCATTCCAATCCCTAAGAAGGACAATGCCAAAGAATGTTTAAACTACCATACAATTGTACTCATTTCACATGCTAGCAAAATTAGGCTCAGAATTCTTCAAGCTAGGTGTCAGCAGTATGTGAAACGAGAAGTTCCAGATGTACAAGCTGGGTTTAGAAAAGGCAGAGGAACCAGAGATCAAATTGCCAGCATTTGTTGGATCACAGAGAAAGCAAGGGAATTCCAGAAAAACACTTACTTCTGCTTCATTGACTATGCTTAAGCCTTTGACTGTGTGGATCACAACAAACTGTTGAATGGTCTTAAGGAGATGGGAATACCAGACCACCTTACTTGTCTCCTGAAAACCTGTATGCAGGTCAAGAAGCAACAGGTAGAACCAGACACGGAACTACGGACTGGTTTAAAATTGGGAAAGGAGGATAATAAGGCTGTACATTGCACCCTGCTTATTTAACTGATATGCAGAATACATCAGGCAAAATGCCAGCCTGGATGAATCACAAGTTGGAATCAAGATTGCCAGGAGAAATCAATATCAACAACCTCAGATAAGAACATGATACCACTTTAATGGCAGAAAGGGAAGAACTGAAGAGCCTCTTGATGAGGCTTTGTTTTTGCTGATTATGTTCTATGAAGCTCTCAGGAATTCAGCTCTAATGATTCCCCTGTTTGCATGAATGATTCAAGAAGTGTGGATACTTTGGATATTCCATCAGTTTTTCGTTTTTTGGAAATGTCGTCCTGGACCCTGCTGACGAGCTCCCACCTGGTCTGGATTCTTCTGCACCTGGAGCAGAGCCATCCTCCGAGGATCTCCCTCCACCACCATCTGGGCAGCACTTTAAAGTGCTGTGGATACTGCATAGCACAGGGAACTCTACCCAGCACTCTCTAATGGCCTATATGCGGAGAGAATCTAGAAAAGACTGAATATATTTCAAGCTGATTCACTGGATTGTACAGCAGAAAGTGACCCAGCATTGTAAATCAATTACACTCCAATGAAAACAAAAGAAACAAACAAGTAAGCAAGCAGATGTCTACCCCGGATGGCATTTATCAGTCGCTTGTTCTTTCAGCCAAACCCAAGTGCCTGCATTATACCAGGTCAAGTTCCAGTTCCAGATCTTTGCTCTAACAATTGAAATTTGACATTCTTGTCCATCCCTCTCTCCCCCTCACCTGATTAGGAGCATTTCCACATTAGGAGAATTCCACACTGAAAGAGTCTTGGTAGGAGGCAGAGACCACCTTCCTCCACTAAAGAAGAAAACCCACTTTCCCACATATTCTTGCCAGAGCACATAGCATGAGGCTGAGGTCCCAGCACTCAGGTGACCACATGTCAGACTCTACTCAGGATGTTGTGACACAGAGAAGCTGGAACTACGCAGGATGCATCTGACAAGGGTGTCGAGAGTGGGAGTCACACCACCTCCAGTTGTCAGGAGCCTCAGTGATGGCCGTCCTCAGTGCGGGGTCCACGCCCAGCACGAGGGGCTCACTATGTGAGCAGTGACACTGTGCCCCAGCAGGGCCGAAAGTTCCTTTGTGGGACCTGGCCTGGAGTGGACACTGGATCCTGTCCCCGTGGAGCCATATATATATAGTACTGTATGTCTAACTTTATGTGGATCCCATTGTTAGCTCCAAGAATGAGTGAGGAGAACTCAACCTGGAGAATAGTTTCAGAGACCAAGGACTTCATTACGCTGAACTGTGAACCACTGCCTAACTCTTCAGGTGGAATAAGAACTACATTATTTCTCAACATCATACCTCATAATTGACAATATGAATTGTCAATATAAATTCCCTTTTCTTTCTGAAGAAAAAATATGCTTTTAAATGTGGATTTAAGACCCCTCTCTGGCCACTCAATGTCATATACCTCAGGGCTTCCCAAATTGGCTGATCATTGAATTGCTTGTGGTGTTTCTTACGAAATGCTCAGCCTCTCCCCAGAACCACCTTCTCAAAGTATTAGGACAAGACCAAGGATTGCTTCTTTAACAACCTCTGTGTGTGAGGCTGATACACAGCATGTGGGAATCCTGGTCTAGGTACGTTCCTGCTACTAAAAGCGTGATCTGAAGACCAGCAGCATCAGCACCAACCTTATTACAAATGCAGATTCTCAGGCTCCAATCCCACTGTCTAGATCTAATGCGGGTCCAGGGGAGCACCAGCATCCCCACCCTGGACACCGCACTAATCCTACAGGCTCTTCCACTGCATCGCTCACCCTTCACCTCATGATTCTGTTCAGCAGTTAGACTAATGCTTCTAACGAGCAGTCATACCAGGTCATCTTCTAGTCAAACCATCTTATGAGTCCACATCTTTCACGGACATCAGACACCTTCTAATATCCTGGAGGTCCACATGATCTGGCCAGACACTGGATCTCATCTCAATTCCTCGCTCCTCCAGCCACACCTGCCTCTGGCTCTTCCTTGAACACACACACTCTCCTGCCCTCCTGTATTTGCACTGGAGGTTCCTCTGCCTGGAGAGAACTCCCCCCAGACATGCTTATGGACATTCTTTCATGTCCTTCACATCTTTATTCAAAGATCATCTCCTCAACGAGGCCTACACTGACCACCCTAGTAAAACAGCCACATTCCCTGTACCCACAGACTTATACTCTGGGTCACCTTCCTCAGAGCACTTGCCAATCTCTAGGCAGACACTTCCCTCACTTATTAGGCTCACTCTGCCCCCCTCACCAGAACACACTGCACGAGGCCAACAAAAGGTGTCTGTTGTTAGTTCACTGAGGTTTCACTGATGCAAAAATAGAGCATCCTCTATCTGGCACACAACAAATACCAGATGAAGGAACGATCAGTGTAGACGCCTCTGTATTCTATTTTCATTAATGTGGACTCAGGCCACTTGCTCTCTCGCAGCAGCTACAGCACCTCATCCACTCACACTGACATCAGTGCTGCCTGTGCTTTCCCCACAAGAGCTGATCAGCCCTCCCTCCCACACCGACCGGTCTGCACTCTACGCATAATGATATTTTCTCTTCAGAAAAGATCCCAGGCTGACAGGTCGCATATTCCTCCTGCTGTGACTATTAGGCAGCACTTCTTAAATCCAGGAGTTTGGATTGGAAGAGGTCTGCAGTCTCCCCACGTCTTCATGTTATGCTAATAGGAGCACAGACACATTCACAGGAAGCTGCGTAAAGTGGGGTCTGGGGATCTGACGTTGCAAAGTGGGACAGAGCATCACTCAGTCCCCACAAGGCAGCTGTCTCACACTGTGGGAGAAAAGAATCAGGAAGCAGTTCAGGTCGGTCATGTAAGGGCTGACATTCTCCACAGCCCCCCACACGCTCACATGTCCCACTCAGAGACCCCTGCCACCCAGTGTGTCCCCTCTGCCCCAACCCCTCTCCCAGTCTAGATGCCCCAGGGTCTCACCTCTAGACGCCCCAGGGTCTCACCTTTAAGAACCGTGAGAGGCACACCAGAGCCCTGGGCACCGTCACTGCCTGGAGAACAAAACCAGGACGTGGTCAGAACCCACAGGAGAGAAACTGGAGAAGGCACTTTGAGGAGGGTGAGTCCCGCATGGCCTCCTGTCTGCACCCTCACAAGGGTCTCAGGAATCACCCCCTCCATACTTATTTGCAGCCTGAGTGTAGCCCCTTCCTACTTCACCTGTGAGAAGAAAGTATCACGTGAGCGACCAGGGACAGACCGAGTCATGAGATCTTAGAACTCCCTAGTCCTGGATGACAAAGAACTTTTCAGAACTGTGACCAAAAATCCAGGACAGGCTCAGGAACATGAAGGAAGGAGACATGAGGGGACTGGACCACCTGAGGTCTGTCCTCAGCAGGGACATTCCCTCCTGACCTTCAAATGCTGAGAAACAGGCCCCCAGCTGGAATGATGAAGATGAAAAATTTGTCTATCATTTTCACATGTACTTTACAAAAGGGTCAGTCTTAGCATCAGCTCAGATTCCACATGTGTGTGGAGGGTACCTTCCAGTAGTGAGGCAGGCAGTCTTCCACCTGGGCCAGAAACCTGCGCAGTGAGACAAGAAAACTCAGATCCTACCCTCCTTTCCCTACCTGAGTGCTTCTTCCTGCAAATCACAGTTCCAGTCACCACAGCTCCAGTGACCATGAGGAGAACTGTCCAACAATGATGTCCATTATGGGAACGGAGGGCTGAGGAGGTTCTGTGGAAGAAAGGGAAGGAGCCCAGACTTTAGGCTTCAGTCCTGACCTTGTTGATCATGTCCAGAAGGGCTCCTGCTTTATCTGAGAGGAAGCTCCATTCCGACCCCCTCCTTACCCCATCTCAGGGTGAGGGGTTTCTGTAGCCCCTCATGCTGCACACAGCACGTGTATCTCTGCTCCTCTCCAGAAGGCACCACCAGGGCCACCCACTTCTGGAAGATTCCATCCCCTGAAGGCCTGGTCTCCACAAACTCCATATCCTGAGTCTGGTCCTCCCTGTCACGCTGCCAGGTCAGTGAGATCTCCTCAGGGTAGAAGCCCAGGGCCCAGCACCTCAGGGTGACCTCACGGTCAGAGATGGGGTGATGGGCCACATGTGTCTTTGGAGGGTCTGAAGAGGAAGAAATCATAAAATTCACACTCCATGGGCCACTGAAGCAGTACCACGTGACCATGCTGAGAATGGACGAGATAATGGGTTTGAAAGAAGCAGAACAAACACCAGACACCAGCCTGGATTCCCAGATCTGGGACAAGCTCCTAGTTCTTGGAAAGTTCTGGAGTCAGGGTGAGTGCCAAGGTAGTAGACTCCATGCAAGGAGATCCACCAGTCCATTCTGAAGGAGATCAGCCCTGGGATTTCTTTGGAGGGAATGATGCTGAAGCTGAAACTCCAGTACTTTGGCCACTTCATTCGAAGAGTTGACTCATCAGAAAAGACTCTGATGCTGGGAGGGATTGGGGGCAGGAGGAGAAGGGAACGACAGAGGATTAGATGGCTGGATGGCATCACTGACTCGATGGACGTGAGTCTGAGTGAACTCCGGGAGTTGGTGATGGACAGGGAGGCCTGGCGTGCTGCGATTCATGGAGTGGCAAAGAGTCGGACACGACTGAGCGACTGAACTTAACTGAAGGGGAAAATACAGAGTAATGGTCCTGATTTGGGTGGAGGCTGAATGTCTCAGAAAAGCTGGAGTCTGGCCTCCTAAGATGGTCTCAGGGTGAGAACAGGCCTTGAGAGAGAAACTCAAGATTCACAAGATGGCAGTCAGGGTCAAAGGGCACTGCTGACCAGTTATTTCAGGGATGGTTTTCTGTTTCTTATCCAAAAACAATGACTGCTTTAACTGTCCTTCAGAGAAATGGGGCCACTGGTGTATCACTGTCTTCTACAGAATATGAAAACCTGGGGGGATTCGCCCTTTCCAGACAAGAAGTTGGGGCGGTGTTCCCAGAAGGAGCCCATTTTCCTCTCCTCGTGGAAAGCCGGCTCCAGCCTGAGACGAGATCAGGGAGGCCCGGTGCCCCTCATACCTGCGTGCAGCAGCGTGTCCTTTCCTGTCTCCAGGTGTCTGAGGAGCCACTGCACGCACTTTACCTCCAGGTAGTTCCGTTGGAACTCTGCCTCCCCGGAGGTTTCCCACTTGCGCTTGGTGATCTGAGCCACCGTGTTCGCCGCGGTCCAGGAGCGCAGGTCTTCGTTCAGGCGAGGTAATCCGCACCGTCATAGGCGGTCCGCCAGATCCCGCGGAGGAGGCGCCCCTCCGGCCCCACGTCGCAGCCAAACACAAACTGGAGGGTGTGAGACCCTGACCCGCCCCGACCATCCGCCGTGATTAAATCCAAACTGAAAAAGAAACCGGGTTAAGTCTCCCGCGCCCCGCCCCCGCCTCCTCCCGATTCGGGGGGCGCTGAGGGTCCCGCAATGTCGGGGTGACCCTCGGACCCAGAGATTCGGGGCGACACCAGCCGGTCCCTGCGGATGGGGGTCGTGACCTGGACCCGGGCCCGCGTCGCTCACCGGCCTCGCTCTGGTTGTAGTAGCCGCGCAGGTTGTTCAAGGCTAATCGCATTCTCTGTTGAGCTTTCTTGGCATCTCGTGTCATCTCTTCCCAATACTCCGGCCCCTCCTGCTCCATCCAAGGCGCCCGCAGCTCCATTCTCGGATTCGGGGCGTCGCTGTTGAACCGCGCGAACTGTGTGTCGTCCACGTAGCCGACGGCCAAGAAACGCGGCTCCCCGAGGCCGGGCCGGGACACGCAGGTGCAGAAATAGCTCAGGGAGTGGGAGCCTGGGGGCGGGGAGAGGTGAGATCCGGCCCGATGTTCCTCCTGGAGCGGGTCCCGGGTCAGAGGTGATGAGGCCGGGAGTGGGGAGGGGCCTAGGGGCCCGTGAGACCGAAAAGGTCGGAGAAGGACCGGGACTTCTTGGGGGAGAGAAAGAGGGGCGGGAAGCAGGGGAGGGACGGGACCAGGTGGGAGAGGACGGGTCTGGGCGAGGGCTGCGGCGTGTCTCCTTCTCTGGGGATCCTGCCCCCGCCACTACCCCCGCCCCGAGTCCTGGGCAGTCCCTTCGGCCCTCCGCGCAGAGGCCGTTCCCTCCCGACTCCGCACTCACCGGCCCAGGTCTCGGTCAGTACCAGGACCCCCGAGAGCAGCAGGAGGAGGGTTCGCGGCCCCATGACCTGTATCCCTGGGGTCTGGGCAGAAGCTGAGTCCCGGCGGAGGGTGGGGGTGGGGGTGGGGGTGGGGTATCGGTGGAGACTATAACCTGGAACCTTGGGGCCGCTGTTTGGCTTCTAGAAACCAGACACCCAATGGGAGTGAGAACTAGGGTCGCGACACGAGTGTCCGGGCAGAAAGGCACAACACAGTTTGCGAAGAGAAAGTGAAAGTCGAGGAGACTAGGGATCCCCAACACAGTCCCTGCCCCAAACAAGGCCCTTGACTCTGAGAACCTGAGACCCTGAGAACCAGATCCGGTACCTGGGACCTTGCCCTGATCCCTCCTCTCCTGCACCGAGAATTGTGCAGTCACACTGTCCCCGAGTCCTGACCCAGTGACTGTGTAGTCAAAGATTATCAGAACATTTTGGTCAGGATATTTATACAGTCCTGCAAATTAGTGAGGACCCCAAGGATAATTTTGTTTATGTGGTTACTTCTATTGCTATTTCCCGTAGTAGAAACAACAGTTTAAACATTTTCAACTAATTTATTTAGAATAATGTTAATAACCCATGATTTTTATATGAAAAATAACTATTTCTCCAAATAAACTCTATAGTGGCAACAGTGGAAGTTTTTTCATTATTATATTTTTGCAAGTCTTTTCCTTGTCTGTCTCACTGGATTTTATGTTTGCTTTTGCACCGAATCCATTATTTTGATTGAAATCTATGAAAATAAAAAGGACCACACATATTAGGAATAATATTTTTAATAACCTTTCCTGTTATTTGTGGATGTTTATCTTTGATACAAAGCTAAAACTATGCAAGTGATAGTTTCTTAAAGGTTATTTTTTCAGTGGACCTGAAACAATATCACTATTTCCTATTCTGTTCCATTAAAATCCATAAGCCTGTTTTGCACACTGGGTGTCACTTGTACTAATGTAAGATTTTTTAAAAGTAATTCATTGTTTCTCTAAGTTTTATAGATCTTCCAGTGTCATTCCTTCTTTCAAATAAAAATTGGCTTAAAGCTCAACATTCAGAAAACTAAGATCATGGCATCTGGTCCCATCACTTCATGGCAAATAGATGGGAAAACAATGGAAACAGAGACTTTTATTTTCTTCGGCTCCAAAATAACTACAGATGGTGACTGAAGCCATGAAATTAAAAGATGCTTGCCCCTTGGAAGAAAAGCTATGACCAACCAAGACAGCATATTAAAAAGCAGATACATTACTTTGCCAACAAAGAGCATCTAGTCAATGCTATGGTTTTTCCAGTAGTCATGTATGGATGTGAGAGTTGGACTATAAAAGCTGAGCACCAAAGAATTGAATGTTTTGAACTGTGGTCTTGGAGAAGACTCTTGAGAGTCCATTGGGCTGCAAGGAGATCAAACCAGTCTATCCTACAGGAAATCAGTCCTGAATATTCATTGGAAGGACTGATGCTGAAACTGAAGTTCCAATTCTTTGGCCACCTGATGCCAAGAGCCAACTCATTAGAAAAGACCCTGCTGCTGAGAAAGATCGAAGGCAGGAGGAGAAGGGGACAACAGAGGATGAGATGATTGGATGGCAAAACTGATTCAGTGGACATGAGTTTGAGCAAGCTCCTGGAGATGGTGCAGGACAGGGAAGCCTGGCGTGCTGCAGTGCATGGCGTCGAAGAGTTGGACACGACTGAGCAGCTGAACAACAAAAAGAATGTTAACTAAGTTCCTTTCAGAAGAACAAAGAAATTTGGAAGTTTGAAGACACGCTGAGAATAATTACTGTTCTCAGATGATGTTCAGACTTCTAAAGGTCCCTAAAAAGACGGTTTATTGTTGCTACTTTTATCACCTTTCATTTGTGTTTTTTCATCTTCATTTTGTTCTATAATTCATTTTCTCCCCAGGAAAATGTGCACGACTACTCTGAAATGTCACAATAAGATTTCATTTCAATAATTCAACATCAAATGCTGTACAGTTAGGATAAACATGAATAAACAGAAAGCACCAGATCCAAAACTGTAGAGTCCTCTGCTTTACTTGGTCTGCGTGACTGGAAGTTTAAAGGGCAATGACTTAAGTTTGTAGTGATTAAACACTGATCATCCTCTTTCACTTCTGACCTACCACCTTGAAACTATTATACATTTATACTAAATGGACAAAACACTCTAACGTTATCTTCTTTGACAGTTTCCTGGAAGAAATGTTTAAATCTAAACTGAACGTGTTTGTGAATACTGGTGGTAGCTGGAATACCTTTACAATGCAGACTGCAAGGAAGAAATTGCCCTTTCTGTCTTGAATCACAGCTAACTTCAGTTTATAAGTAGCATTAAGGGATGTTATAGTAGTTTCATCACAATGTCAGAGAAATCTGAGTTCAGTTCCAACACTTACCACTGCTGTACATCTGTCTATCTATCTACCTATCAATCTACTTGTCACAGTCTTCATCTACCTTTCAACCTACTGTAAATATTCAATACTGATCATGACAATCACAATAAAAATATCTAGCTGTATCTCTTTATTCACAAATGAGACGAATTCGATGACATGGCCACATTCATAGGCCTAGCTTATTGGTGAAAATCCATAGCCCTCTTTTTCTTGTTGTCCAACTCTTTGCTACCCCATGGACTGCAGCACACAGGCTTCCCTGTCCTTCACTATTGCCTGAAGTTTGCCCAAACTCATGTCCATCGAGTCGGTGATGCCACCCAACCATCTCATCCTCTGTCGTCCCCTTCAACTCCTGCCTAAAATCTTTCCTGAAAGCAGGGTCTTTTCCAATGAGTCCATTCTTCAAATCAAGTGGTCAAAGTATTGGAGCTTCACCTTCAACATCAGTCCTTCTAGTAAAAATTTGGGGTTGATTTCCTTTAAGATTGGCTGGTTTGATCTTCTTGCTGTCCAAGGGACTCTTAAGAGTCTTCTCCAACACCACAGTTCAAAAGCATCAATTCTTCGGCGCTCTGCTTTCTTTATAGTCCAATTCTCACATCCATACATGAATCCTGGAAAAACCATAGCTTTGACTAGATGGCCCTTTGTTGGCAAAGTAGTGTCTCTGCTTTTTAATATGCTGTCTAGGTTGTTCATAGCTTTTCTTCCAAGGAGCAAGCGTCTTTTAATTTCATGGCTGCAGTCACTATGTGCAGGGATTTTGGAGCCCCCCAAAATAAAGTCTCTGTTTCCATTGTTTTCCCATCTATTTGCCCTGAAGTGACAGATCCGGATGCCATGATCTTAGTTTTTTGAATGTTGAGCTTTAAGCCAGCTTCTTCACTCTCCTTTTTCACCTTCCTCAAGAGGCTCTTTAGTTCCTCTTTGCTTTCTGCCATTAGGGTGGTGTCATCTGCCTATTTGAGGTTTCTCTCAGTGATCTTGATTCCAGCTTGTGCTTCATCTAGCCAGGCATTTCACATGAGGTATTCTGCACAGAAGTTAAATAAACAGAATGACAATATACAGCCTTGACGTACTCTTTCCCCAATTTGGAACCAGTCAGTTGTTCCATATCCGGTTCTAACTGTTGCTTCTTGACCTGCATACAGATTTGGCAGGAGGCAGGACAGGTGGTCTGGTATTCCCATCTCTTTAAGAATTTCCCACAGTTTGTTGTAATCCACCCAGTCAAAGGCTTTGGTGTACTCAATAAGGCAGAAGTAGATGTTTTTCTGGAATTCTCTTGCTTTTTTGATGATCCAACCGATGTTGGCAATTTGACCTCTGGTTCCTCTGCCTTTTCTAAATCCAGCTTGAACAGCTGAAAGTTCTCAGTTCACATACTGCTAGGGCATAGCTTGAAGGATTTGGAGCATAATCTTGCTAGCTTGTGAAATGAGAGCAATTGTCTGGTAGTTTGAAGATTCTTTGGCATTGCCTTTCTTTGGGATCGGAATGAAAACTGACCTTTCCCAGTCCTGTGGCCACTGCTGAGTTTTCCAAATTTGCTGACATATTGACTGAAGCACTTTTACAGCATCGTTTTTTAAGATTTGAAATAGCTCAGCTGGAATCCCATCACCTCCACTAGCTTTGTTCATAGTGATGCTTCCTAAGACCCACTTGACTTCACATTCCAGAATGTCTGGCTCTACGTGAGTGATCACACCGTCATGGTTATCTGGGTCTTTAAGATCATTTCTGTATAGTTCTTCTGGAAGTATTCTTGCCACCTCTTCTTAATATCTTCTGCTTCTGTTAGGTCCCTACTGTTTCTGCCCTTTATTGTGCCCATCTTTGCATGAAATGTTCCATTGGTATCTCTAATTTTCTTGTAGAGATTTCTGGTCATTCTACTGTTTTCCTCTATTTCTTTGCATTGATCATTTAGCAAGGCTTTCTTATCTCTCCTGGCTATTCTATGGAACTCTACTCTAAGACAGTGTATCCTTCCTTTTCTCCTTTGCCTTTTACTTCTCTTCCTTTCTCAGCTATTTGTCAGGCCTCCTCTGACAACCATTTTGCCTTTTTGCATTTCTTTCTCTTCGGGATGATTTTGATCAGCACCTCCCGTACAATGTCATGAAACTCTATTCATATTTTTTCAGGCACTCTGTCTATCATATCTAATCCCTTGAATCTGTCACTTCTACTGTATAATCATAAGGGATTTGATTTAGGTCATACCTGAATGGCCTAGTGGTTTGCCTTACTTTCTTCAATTTAAGTCTAAACTTGGCAATAAGGACTTCATGATCTGAGCCACAGTCAGCTCCTGGTCTTGTTTTTGCTGACTGTGTAGAGCTTCTCCACCTTTGGCTGCAAAGAATACAATCAATCTTATTTCACTATTGATCATCTGGTGATGTCCTTGTGTAGAGTCATTTCTTGTGTTGTTGGTAGATGGAGTTTGCTGTGACCAGTGTGTTCTCTTGGCAAAACTCTGTTAGCCTGCTTCATTTTGTACTTCGGGGCCAAACTTGCCTGTTACTCAAGGTATCTCTTGACTTCTTACTGTTGCATTCCAGTCTCCTGTGATGAAAAGGACATCCTTCTTTTGGCATTAGTTCTAGAGGATCTTGTAGGTCTTCATAGAACTGTTCAACCTCAGCTTCTTTGGCATTAATGTTTGGGGCATAGACTTGGATAACTGTGTTATTGAATGGTTTGCCGTGGAAATGAATGGAGATCATTCTGTCGTTGTTGAGATTGCACCCAACTTCTGCATTTTGGACTCTTTTGTTGACTCTGAGTGTTGCTCCATTTTCCTAAGAGATCCTCACTCACAGTAGTAGATATAATGGTCATCTGAATTAAATTCACCCATCCAGTCCTGATTCGTTCACTGATTCCTAAACTGTCAGGGTTTACTCTTGCCATCTCCTGTTTGAGCACTTCCAATTTACCTTGATTCATGGACCTAACATTCCAGGTTCCTATGCAATATTATTCTTTGCAGCATCAGACTTTATTTTCACCACCAGCCACAACTGGGCATCGTTTCCACTTTGGCTCCGCCTCTCCATTCTTTCTGGAGCTATTTCTCCACTCTTCCCCAGTACCATATTGGACACCTACCAACCTGGAGGTTCACCTTCTGTGTCATATATTTTTGCTTTTTCATACTGTTCATGGGGTTCTCAAGGCAAGGATAATGAAGTGGTTTGCCATTCTGTTCTCCAGTGGACCACGTTTTGTCAGAACTCTCCATCATGACCTGTCTGTCTTGGATGGCCCTACATGGCATGGCGCGTAGTTTCACTGAGTTAGAATGAAATTAGGTTGTGGTCCATGGGAACAGTTTGGTTAGTTTTCTGTGATTGTGGTTTTCATTCCGTCTGCCCTCTGATGGATGAGAATAAGAGGCTTGTGCAAGTTTCCTGACGCAAGGGACTGGCCGTGGGGAAAAGCTTTGCCCATCTTGTTCTGGTGGGCAAGGCCATGCTCAGTAAGTCTTTAATCCAGTTTTCTGCTGATGGGTGGGCCCGTGTTCTCTTCCTGTAGTTAGACCTGAAGCCAAACTATGGTAGGGGGAACAGCAACCTCCTGCAAAAGGACTTATGCCAGCACGCCACGCCTCCCAGGACTGTTGCAGTCAAGTGGCCCTGACCCCAAGGCAGGCTACTGTTGACCCATGCCTCCGCCAGAGACTCCCTAACACTCACAGGCAAGTCTGGCTCGGTCTCTAGTGCGGACACTGCTCCTTTCTCCTGGGGCCTGGTGTAGACAAGGTTTTGTTTGTGCCCTCCAAGGGCCTTTGTTTCCTCAGTCCTGCCAGAGTTCTGTAATTAAATCCCAGTGACCTTCAAAGTCACTTTCCCTGAGGTTACTCTTATTTTCAGGGCTTCCATTCACAAATGTATCAAGCTAGTCTGATGACTAGCTGGCTTAAAACTCAACATTCAAAAAACTAAGACATGGCATCTGGTTCTATCACTTCATGGCTAATAGATGGGAAACAATGGAAACAGTGACAGACTTTATTTCCTTTGGCTCCAAACTCACTGCAGATGGTGACTGCAGTCATGAAATTAAAAGACGCTTGCTCCTTGGAAGAAAAGCTATGACCAACCTAGAGAGCATATTAAAAAGCAGAGACATGGCTTTGCCATCAAAGGTCTGTCTAGTCAAAACTATGGTTTTTCCAGGATTCATGTATGGATGTGAGCGTTGGACCATAAGGAAAGCTGAGCAGTGAAGAGTTGATGCTTTTGAGCTGTGGTATTGGAGAAGACTCTTGAGAGTTCCTTGGACTGGAAGGAGATCAAACCAGTCTAACCTAAAGGAAATCAGTCCTGAATATTCATTGGAAGGACTGATGCTGAAGTTGAAACTCCAATACTTTGGCCTCCAGATGTGAAGAACTGACTCATTGGAAAAGACCCTGATTCTGGGATTGAAGGCAGAAGGAAAAGGGAACAACAGAGGATGAGATGGTCGGATGGCATCACCGACTTGATGGATGTGAGTTTGAGCAAACCTGGGAGTTGGTGATGGACAGGGAAACCTGGCGTGCTGCAGTCCATGGGGTTGCAAAGAGTTGGACACGACAGAGCACCTGAACTGACTGAACTGATCTTAATGGTGCTGTTTTCCTTGATTGATGAATGTTAATCTTGATGACATAAACATCTGTGTTTTCTTTGAAGTGAGCATGCTTGGTGAATGTCACCCTTTCTCTAATGATGATCTAAAAGACCTGATACCCTCAAGAGGAACGGGAGTAAATTACCATGCTATAAAGCAGTATAAAATGGTATGATAGTTCTATAAACTGCTATTAATATTATCCACTTGTGCTAGAGTAATTTTTAAAAACCCAGTGTGATCTGAATCTTACCAAGTCTCTTGTTTAACAAGAGGAAAATACAGAGAAGTGCTAAAGTGTATCATGAGGCTTAAATGAGTAAAATTCAGATAGTGTACTAACAAGCTGATTTCTTCAACAAAATCTTTCAAGAAAGTAAAACAAATAATAGATGAGGCAAAGAATTAATAGTCCATAGACGTACAGATTGGGCTTCCCTGGTGGTTCAGTGGTAAAGACAGTCATCAGACACACTTCAGTTCTGCTAGTTGCACTGTTGTGTCCGACTCCCTGCGAGTCAGGAGAGAGATGGGAATACCAGACCACCTCACCTGCCTCTTGAGAATCCTGTATGCAGGTCAGGAAGCAACAGCTAGAACTGGACATGGAACAACAGACTGGTCCAAATAGGAAAAGGAGTACATCAAGGCTGTGTATTGTCACCCTGCTTATTTAACTTCTATGCAGAGTACATCATGAGAAACACTGGGCTGGATGAATCACAAGCTGGAATCAAGAATGCTGGGAGAAATATCAATAATGTCAGATATGCAGATGACACCACCCTTATGGCAGAAAGTGAAGAAGAACTAAAGAGCCTCTTGGTGAAAGTGAAAGAGGAGCGTGAATAGGTTGGCTTAAAGCTCAACATTCAGAAAACGAAGATCATGCCATCCGGTCCCATCACTTCATGGCAAATAGATAGGGAACCAGTGGAAACAGTGCTGACTTTATTTTTGGGGGCTCCAAAATCACTGCAGATGGTGACTGCAGCCATGAAATTAAAAGATACTTACTCCTTGGAAGAAAAGTTATGACCAACCTAAACAGCATATTAAAAAGCAAGACATTACTTTGCCAACAAAGATCTGTCTAGTCAAGGCTATGGTTTTTCCAGTAGTCATGGTTGGATGGCATCACCGACTCAATGGACTTGAGTTTCGGTAAACTCCGGAGTTGGTGATGGACAGGGAGGCCTGGCGTGCTGCAGTTCATGGGGTCGCAAAGAATCGGATATGACTTAGCTACTGAACTGAACTGAACTGAAGAGGGAGAGTGTACGGAACAGAGATGGACAGATCGGGGACTGGACATGTAAGTTTACACGTCTGTGTATCACAGTGTCAACTTCTGTCAGGGCCTCACCTCATATTTGTTACTTACAGTGGACTTCCACTAGCGTCCAAATGAGATTAAAGACAAAAAGCAAATCAATGTACTTTAAAGAAATCCTCTAACTTTGAAACATGTTTTGACAAGGCTACCTTGGAAAGGATATTTGAATGGGGCTGGTTTGTCTTAAGCAACTGCACACCGCCCTCTGGTGGCCTTGTGAGAAATGGCATGAGTGCTGCAGGGCTCCCTGGCTTCGTCAGTAAAAGAGCCAACACTCACACTTGCGACCATCACAGTCCTGCTGTTAGAGCAAACCCACTTCTGTAAGATTCAGTGTTTGGGCGGTGCCTTCTAGAGGAAATCACTCTCTTGACTAGGACACAAGAGGCCACTTCCCAAGTGTAGCACTTCAGGGAGTGTTGACTGAGCCCCTGAGTCAGGCGCTGGATCCACAGGGAGACTAGAGAAGAGGTCGCTCCCTCAGGGGACCTGCAGGGAGAGGTTGGGGACGTGCTGGGTTCACTTGTCTACACCCCAGTTCTGAGTGTCTGTTGTGGAGAAGTTAGTCTATCCAAGCAAAGCAGTTGGTGGCACTTTTCTCTTTATATTAACAAAAGAACAGTTTGAAAATTAGAAAACTTTGACTCAACGTATCTGTGTGGTTTCATCTAAATTTATATAGCTTTCTAAAATATGGGATGAATTCATCTTACTGATATCTTTTTCACTTAATATAATGGTCATTATTCCATCCATTTATAACTTTAGAATGTATGGATTCAATGAATTCAATATCATAGTATTCCTTATGACAACTTGTACTTACAGGCCCCGCTTCTAAGCTCCAGTTCTAGCTTCCCCCACTGGTATCCTGTTCTTCTCTGCAAGTGGAGTCCAAATCCTATCATCTCCAGGCACCTTCCAGTCTAGAATCACTCTATGAACTTCCAGAAGATGTTTTCTTTATCCTTTCTCCTGGGGTGGCAGGCACTTCCCAACAGGTCTTCTGTGCTGTGGATTCCGTTTCTCCCAGACCAAGGTGCTGCTCAGTCAAGTCTCAGGCTGCTGTTCGCACAGAGCTTGGCGTGTGGTAAAGAGTCAATAAATATCTGAACACTAAATAAATTGAAATGGGTACTCACTGTTGCTGATAACTTCAACTGTTCTCCCCTCTTGGGAGGGGACTTCCCAGCCTCTCTGTGGTCACAGGACCACGCTGCTGCTGCATTAGTGGGACCCGGAGTGTGTCCTTTCAGACCTGGCCCATCACTCTTCCCCACACGCATTTCTCCAAGGTCTCGCTCCTTCTGCTGATGGAAGCAGATTGGGATTAACATCCAAAACACCTGGGAATCCGAGAAGCAGGAGGGCTCCAAGGGCCCATGCTTGTCCCTAGCACAGGTTTGGGGGTGGACTCCAGGTGTCCCCTGGGGTGTCTTCAGACTATTCAAAGAATAATGCTTTCACCACCGTCTTTGTGCTGCTCCCCCCAGGGAGCGCTGCATAGTGGGGGAACCATTCAGTCTCCAACTTCCCTTTCCTCAGGGTGGGGGCTTCCAGCAGCTCCAGCAGCTCAGTGGTTACAGAAGATACTTTAAAACGCGGATTTAAGGATGATGAATTCAGGAGACATAAGACTTTTATTCATTTATTTTTAAAATGTATTTTACTGAAGTATAGTCGATTTACACTGTTGTGTTAATTTGTGCTGTACAGCAGTGTGACTCAGTTATACGTATATTTTTTTTTCATATCTTTTCCATTATGGTTTATGAAGGAAAGATAAGAACTTTTAATACGTCAACCTGGACGTTATAAGAAAACTTTCCTTTTTTTTCCTGCAAGTAAACTGTAGTGAAAATAATTACTAGTGAAGTTTGCTGACGTAATCTCTGTTATTGCTCTTTTACCTCAAAGCAAATGTCCATGTAGTGAACAGTCAAAGTATCTCAGTGATCCCAGGGGCTCCAGAGACCACACTCTGAGAACTGCGGTCCTGAGTAAACCAGGGTGTCTCCCAACTGATCCCTGTCTTTCCCTCCTCTTTGTTTTGGAGATCTCCTTGAACTGGACTCCCTGCCTCCTTAAACCCAGTGGAAGGCCTTCTTCTGGGCTCCTCTCCAAGAGAACTGACCCCCTAGGAACTGATACCAGGGAGTCGCCTCAGTCTGGGAAGGGGAATCGGGGGACAGGTGTTTCCCCTTTGGAACTGGGAGCAGTTTGTTCCTAGAGGCCCTGCACACACTTATGACCTGGGTTGGTTTGGTTACACGCCAGCTTGATCTGTCTTCATATCCTGGACAGAAATCTGACTTAGTGTCTAAGAGAAATACTAGTGACTCTTTCACCTCACGTGGTCTGATGCATCTGACTTAGGTCCACAAAGCATGAAGGCAGGCCTGTCCAACGGAATGTTCTGTGATGAAGGAATTGTTCTATATCTGTGCTCTCTATTCAGGGAGACACTGGCTACATGTGGCTATTTCAGCACCTCACACATGAGTGTTGTGATGAGTACTTTTCTTTTATTTAATGAATCAGTTGTTCACATATTTGTATTTATTTGGTTGAAGTCTAGTTGATTTACAATGTTGTGTAGTTTCTGCTGTATGGCAAAGTGACTCAGTTATACACGTTTATAGGTTCTTCCTTAGATCCTTTTCCATTATGATTCATTCCAGGATGTTGAATAGGTTACCTGTGCTACCATTGTTTATCCATTTTATTTTTAAAAAATATTTATTTATTTACTTGGCTGCGTTGGGTCTTAGTTGCAACATACAGGATGTTCAGTGCATCATGAGGGATCTTTTTCATCCTGGTATGCGGGTTCAGTTACTCCAAGGCATGTGGGATCTTAGTGCCCTGCCCAGAGATTGAACCCTTTTGCCTTGCCTTGCAAGATGGATTCTTAACCACTGGATCACCAGGGAAGTCCCCTGTTCATCCGTTCTTTATGTAATGGTTTGCAGCTAACTAACCCCCAACCCCCACACCCCTCCCTCTTGGCAACCACAAGTCTGTTCTGTATCTGTGAGTCTGTGTCTCTTTTAATTTTATTTCATTCAAATATGACTAGTCGCCAGCATATCGGACAGTGTGTGTCTAGAATGTCCTTAACTTTCAGTCTCTCCCTCCCAAAAGTTATTCTGTGACTCATAGGTTGATGCATATTAAAATACAGTCTTTATATGAGTATAGTGGGTTTGTCTATTTAAGGTACAGCCTTAAAATGCAGCATGCACAGAAAGTTCCATTAATATGTGTTTTGGCAACTAGAAGGTTAAGCAGACATTAAGCAGACCATGGTATACCACCTTCAGATTATAAGTGTTCAAAACTGCCCATCACTGGAGCTAATTCTTGCTCTATTATACTGAGCTCTTGGTGATTTCCTTAACCTGGTAAGCATAAGTAGACACAGAAGTGTTCACTCAACCCAAGAGAAAGTGTTTGTTGAACACAACATAAATCAAGTACCTTGTAGGACTTGTACATACTTGCAACATTATGAAGCAGAAGATGTAACCTAAGGATCCACCACCTTAAAATTCTTTTTTAAAAATATAATTTTATTTATTTATTTTTGGCTGTGCTGGGCATTGCTCTGTGGGCTTTTCTCTAGTTGTGGTGAGTGGGGGCTACTCTCTAGCTGTGGCACACAGCTTCTCGTTTCAGGGGTTTCTCTAGCTGGAAAGAACGGTTTCTATGGTATTCTTCTCCTTCTACACTTCCCCCTCAAATTCAAGCAATTCTTTTTTCCTTCACCTTTGGACTCTTGTCTCCTAGACAAAATATATATGACTATTTTACACTTGGGAAATGAAGAGTTGTATGACCCAAAGATGAAAACTCATAAAAATCCATAACTCTTCTCTGTGTTAATCAAACATTCACAAAGACACAAACATGTGCACCTATTCAAACTCAAAGACACAGAAACAATTTGACAGGACTTCCTGCTGGTCCAGTGGTTAAGAACTCGCCTGCCAGTGCAAGGTCCGCACCTTCAATCCCGGGTCAGGGAACTACGGTCCCACAGGACACTGAGCAGCTAAGCTGGCGTGGTGCGGCTATTGAAGTTCCGCTGCTCTGGAGCCCGTGTGCCACAGTCCATGTACGGCAAAGGAGAAGGAAGCTCCCTCGTGCTGCGACTAAGACCCAACGCAGCCAAACAAATACATATATTAAAAAAAAAAAAAAGAGTAAAGATGAGGGAAGGAGGTACAAGAGGGGACTGAGGAGGGAGGAGGAAGTGAGCTGACTCAGGAAGTGGCTTCTGGAGAGTACAGAGGGGAGCCCCTGAGATCTGAGCTCAACAGTTTAGAGAAGGTCCCAGCACCTGGGCAGCAGCCGGAAGACGAAAGTAAAGTAAAAGTAAATGCAACTAAATATCTCCTGTGTGAGGATTACAGTTCTTTTAACTTTGTCCTTTATCACTTTCAACCCTTTGTAACTTATTTTACAGGGAACCTTTATCATATCATGTGTTATACATATACATCATAATCAGAATTATAAAGCTTCCTTTAAATTTTGAAGAAAGAAGGCAGGTGGGTAGAAAAGTGAAGAGCTGGGGACATGAGGCTGGACGTCCTGGGCTCCGTGCCTGGGCTCCGGGCAGCGACTCACAGGGGCGTCTCTTCTCTTCTCAGGACGGAATTCTCTGTGGAGGCCAAGCAGAATCTTAACCTTCTTCTCAGAGGTGTGGTCGTCTGTTAGGACTTTGTCCCCTCTTTGATGCTTCTAACACAGTTTTTGTATTTTCCATGGCATTTTCAGCTATTTTCTGTGGGAAGAACTGTCCGTACAAGTCAGCCCATCTTTTCCAGTGGTGGAATTTCTATGGCAGAACAGCTCAGTCAACATATGATGGGTCCTGGGCAGAGAATGCATGTGCTAACACGTGGCCTGAAGGGGATTGGTCAAGGGTTTTACAAGGGCAAGGTATGTTCAGCTCACTTTTCAAAAGCATTCTTTAACTCCACACAAGAGGGTTGAGAAGATGCTCGGGCATAAACAAAGTAACTAATTCACGTTCTCCCTCCACCCCAGTCACCCAAGTCCTCTATTTAGAAACCACTGCAGTTAGGAATTCCTGATTTCTCTTCTCAGAAATGTACATCTTCTCAGAAATGTACATCTAGACGTTAATGAATACTGTTCTGTCAGGGAAAGAGCTCAGGGCACAGACAGGAACAAATTATTTGCAAATTCACATATATGGAAAAGAACTCGCTTTAGAATATACATAGAACCATTACATTCAACAATATAAAAATAAACACCAATTTAATGAAAGAAAAGTCTGAACAGACACCTCCTCAAGATGATATGGAAATACATCCAAAAGATGCTCAACATCACATGTTATGAAGACATGCAGATAAACACAGCAATGATACATCCTCACACACCTAGTAGAGTAGCTAGAAGCCAGGAACCGGTGATGCCAAGTGCTGACCAGGACATGGAGCAGCAGAAACCCTGGCTCACTGGGGCAGGAATAGGAAGCAGGGCAGTCGCTAGTAATGAGTCAGCAGTTTCTTATGAAGCTACACAGAGACTCTCCATCCCATCTGCTCATCAGTCTAGTACTTCTCCATCTCACTGGAAAACTTATATTTGCACAACCCCCTGCACACCAGAGTTTATATCAGAGCGCCCCTTAAGTGTGGACTGCACATGGTACCTTCCTTCCATATTTCAAAGACTACAGTGTGGACAGTGAGGAAGTAAAAATAGAACTTCACAAGGAGAAACCGAGGAAATATATCTTAGGTGGGTGCTGAAGTGAATTTATTAGTGATATTCCAGTGGACAGTATAAACCCTTGATGTGTGGAGAATGTCACTTCATCCCTGTGGTCTTCTTTGCAAAAACCCAACTCAACTAGAGAGACATTCCACACTATCCCTGAGCAATTCTCAAAAACGTCCAGGTCATCAAACAAAAAGGGAAGTCTGAGAGACTGTCATGGCCAGAGGAGCCTGAAGGAGATATGATTCAGTTTCAGTTCAGTTCAGTCGCTCATTTGTATCCGACTCTTTGCGACCCCATGAATCGAAGCACGCCAGGCCTCCCTGTCCATCATCAACTCCCGGAGTTCACTCAGACTCACGTCCATCGAGTCGGTGATGCCATCCAGACATGATTAGAACCTAATTTATATCATTTGTCTTTGATAGGATCTTGGGTCAGCAAAAAGAAAATCCCACCAGGCAAGGAGGGCTTCCAGGGCCCAGCCTCCATCCTCAGCCTCCCGCTCTCTCCCACCTCGGTTCCCTCCAGCCACCAGAGCAAACGAGGCTTGAGCATCCAGTACGGGCCAGGCTCTGTCCTGAGCACCTCCCATATCAACTCAACCAGCCCTCACCACATCCCTGAAATGTCGCCCGTTTTGCAGATGCGGATGAGCACAGAGGGAAAATAACTTGTCTGGAGTAACACAGCTAGGAGGGTGGGGGAGGACATGCTGGGGTGAAGACTGCCCAGCTGGAGCCCCCACTCTCCAGTCTCCAGGGACTTGGTCCGTCCTGTGACACCACCACCCCGTCCAATATACACGCACGACTCCTTATCAGCGGTTTCCCTCTATACAGACCACAGCTGCCCCGTCAACTCCTCTTCATCCTCAAGGCTGCTTTCAAATGTCCCCTCCTCAGGAAGGACGTCTTGAGCTATTCCCAGACTACAGTGGCGCCCTTGCTCTCTATCCCAAATGCCTATTTCCCAGCTGGACTATTTAGCATCAAAACACCCAGGGCAAGTTCTTGGACTACCCTAGTGGCTCAGCTCGTAAAAATTCTGCCTGCAATGTGGGAGACCTGGGTTCGATCCCTGGGTTGGGAAGATCCCCTAGAGAAGGGAAAGGCTACCCCCTCAATAGTCTGGAGAATTCCTGGACTATACAGTCCATGGGGTCGCAAAGAGTCAGACACAACTGAGCGACTTTCGCTTTCACCTAATGCATCCCCAGGGCCTGGCAGAGAGCATGTGCTAAATAAATATCATTTCAGTTAAAGAATTAATAAACGTCCTCAAAACATCATTGGGATTCCCACGTGTCCCTAGTGGTAAAGAACTCGCTGGCCAATGCAGGAGGCGTTAAGAGACGTGGGTTTAATCTCTGGATTGGGAAGATCCCCTGGAGGAGGGCAAGGCAACCCACTCCAGTGTTCTGGAGAAGCCCGTGGACAGAGGAGCCTGGCAGGCTACAGTCTATGGGGTTGCAAAGATTCGGACATGCCTGTGTGACCTAGCGTGCACGCACATGAAGAGTCATTAGGGAGAACTTCATGTTTATAGTATTGCTTGGCTGAAATATTTGGACCAACCTTCCCACTTAATAGCCTTTTTTTTCCCCCTGATGAGATATAATTTGCTTAAAAATAGACTCTTCATATTTGAAGAGTGTTATCTGAAGGCTAAAAGATTCTGTCTGACCACAGAATTCAAAAATTGGTCATTTCCGTAGAAGCATCAGAGAGACAGAATTGGGTTCATCATAAGGTATTGTTTTTATTAACAATTACAATTACACAGGAATCAGCTTCTTTGGTAGCAGCTGAATTCTCCATCACTAAAGGACTTCAACTATTCCCTCTGGATGTTGTAAAGAGAAGGGTGATGTTGTGAGAGGATTAACCCCATGGTCTGAGGCCCCCTTCCTCTCTGAAGGTGCCATAGCGATGGAACACTGAGCTGGTTGTCTCAGGACCTGGCTTCCACCAGCTGTGTGATCCTGGGCTGGGCACTTCTGAGTCTCATTCCAAACACTTGATACTTAAGCTGTGATTATATCTGACTGACTTCAGAGTAATAAATGGAATAAATTGGATAGTACATGTACATTTTTGTTTTCTTTTCTTCTTTTTTTGCATCATAACAGCCAAAATCAGCTCTTTTCCTTCTTTCTTTTCTGATTGCACACCACATACCAGCAACAACAGCAAATAATTTTTTAAATGGAAAAAATTCACCCGCAGTCTCACTACCTAATATGATAATAGTACCTTCTCCATTCTCTTCCAGTGTGACTGATCTCCGTTCGTCTCCAAGGCAAACCATTCAATATCACAGTAATCCAAGTCTATGCCCCAACCAGTAACGCTGAAGTAGCTGAAGTTGAACAGTTCTATGAAGACCTACAAAACCTTTTAGAACCAAAAAAGATGTCCTTTTCATTATAGGGGACTGGAATGCAAAAGTAGGAAGTCAAGAAACACCTGGAGTAACAGGTAAATTTGGCCTTGGAATACAGAATGAAGCAGGGCAAAGACTAATAGAGTTTTGCCAAGAAAATGCACCGGTCATAGCAAACACCCTCTTCCAACAACACAAGAGAAGACTCTACACATGAACATCACCAGATGGTCAACACCAAAATCAGATTGATTATATTCTTGGCAGCCAAAGATGGAGAAGCTCTATACAGTCAGCAAAAACAAGACCAGGAGCTGACTGTGGCTCAGACCATGAACTCCTTATTGCCAAATTCAGACTGAAATTGAAGAAAGTAGGGAAAACCACTAGACCATTCCTGTATGACCTAAATCAAATCCCTTATGATTATACAGTGGAAGTCAGAAATAGATTTAAGGGACTAGATCTGATAGATTGCCTGATGAACTATGGACTGAGGTTCATGACACTGTACAGGAGACAGGGATCAAGACCATCCCCATGGAAAAGAAATGCAAAAAAGAAAATGGCTGTCTGGGGAGGCCTTACAAATAGCTATGAAAAGAAGAGAAGTGAAAAGCAAAGGAGAAAAGGAAAGATATAAGCATCTGAATGCAGAGTTCCAAAGAATAGCAAGAAGAGATAAGAAAGCCTTCCTCAGCGATCAATGCAAAGAAATAGAGGAAAACAACAGAATGGGAAAGACTAGAGATCTCTTCAAGAAAATTAGAGATACCAAGGGAACATTTCATGCAAAGATGGGCTCGATAAAGGACAGAAATGGTATGGACCTAACAGAAGCAGAAGATATGAAGAAGAGGTGGCAAGAATACAGAGGAACTGTACAAAAAAAGATCTTCCCAACCCAGATAATCACGATGGTGTGATCACTCATCTAGAGCCAGACATCCTGGAATGTGAAGTCAAGTGGGCCTTAGAAAGCATCACTATTAACAAAGCTAGTGGCAGTGATGGAATTCCAGTTGGGCTATTCCAAATCCTGAAAGATGATGCTGTGAAAGTGTTGCACTCAATATGCCAGCAAATTTGGAGAACTCAGCAGTGGCCACAGGACTGGAAAAGGTCAGTTTTCATTGTAGTCCCAAAGAAAGGCAATGCCAAAGGATGCTCATACTACTGCACAATTGCACTCATCTCACATGCTAGTAAAGTAATGCTCAAAATTCTCCAAGCCAGGCTTCAGCAATACGTGAACTGTGAACTTGCAGATGTTCAAGCTGGTTTTAGAAAAGGCAGAGGAACCAGAGACCAAATTGCCAACATCCGCTGGATCATGGAAAAGCAAGAGAGTTCCAGAAAAACATCTATTTCTGCTTTATTGACTATGCCAAAGCCTTTGACTGCGTGGATCACAATAAACTGTGGAAAATTCTTCAAGAGATGGGAATACCAGACCACCTGACCTGCCTCTTGAGAAATTTGTATGCAGGTCAGGAAGCAACAGTTAGAACTGGACATGGAACAACAGACTGGTTCCAAATAGGAAAAGGAGTACGTCAAGGCTGTATATTGTCACCCTGCTTATTTACCTTATATGCAGAGTACATCATGAGAAACGCTGGGCTGGAAGAAGCACAAGCTGGATCAAGATTGCCGGGAGAAATATCAATAACCTCAGATATGCAGATGACACCACCCTTATGGCAGATTCCATATAGATGTATTTATTATTATTATTATTTTGAAGTTAGTTGATTTAAAATATAACACATCCTTCTTGCAGTCTCCATTTCTTCATCAATGAAGTGAGAAATCTAGTGTTTCTTTCCAGTCGTGTTTGGGATGATTAAAAGTGTTAATATATTTGAGGTGGTTGCAGCTGCACCACACTACTACTATTACTTTTCCTTTTTAATTATAATACAGCACATGGATAATAAATTATTACCAATAAGCATTTTCTGCCAGTTAAGCATTAACTTTCATCCTCATTCATTTTCTTGTGTGATTGTTTAATCAAAGGCATACTTGTCTGTAAATTAAGAAGTCAAATATCTGTGCATGATTTCTCATGATACAGACTCTTATTATAATCCTGATTCTTCTCAATTTCTGCTTTCCCGTTGGTGACCACTTTGAATACTTTTTAGCTGATTCTTTTGGCTTTTATTTCCAAATCTCTAAACACGATGCCTTGTTAGAACTGCTGCTTGATTTTTCCATCACAGCCACTGTCTGCCGCATCACACAGTGGCTGATGCAATAGTTGATGGTCATTGTTTTTTGCACGCTTCCCATTCCTTCAGCTCCCACTTTATTTACATATTGATCATACTTAGTTCATTCAGCTTTTTCTTTTCCATGACTATTATACTTGTCAAGTAAAAAGATGCTCAACTTAAGATGTGAGTTAAGTTTTATTTGGGGCAAAATGAGGACTGAAGCCTGGGAGACAGCACCTCAGATAGCTCTGAGAAACAGCTCCACAGAGGTAGGGAAGGAAGGTCAGTATATATGATTTTGGTGAAGGGGGGAGTTCAGTGCAATCAAGCTTATCTTCCAAAGGTTTTCTGCTAGTCACAAGGAGCTGATCTCACCATGAAAGGATTTAATGCTTTTCTACATATGAGGAAGTGAAGCGAACCAAAGGACTAGAAAAGGTCAATTTTCATTCCAATCCCTAAGAAGGACAATGCCAAAGAATGTTTAAACTACCATACAATTGTACTCATTTCACATGCTAGCAAAATTAGGCTCAGAATTCTTCAAGCTAGGTGTCAGCAGTATGTGAACTGAGAACTTCCAGATGTACAAGCTGGGTTTAGAAAAGGCAGAGGAACCAGAGATCAAATTGCCAGCATTTGTTGGATCACAGAGAAAGCAAGGGAATTCCAGAAAAACATCTACTTCTGCTTCATTGACTACGCTAAAGCCTTTGACTGTGTGGATCACAACAAACCGTGGAATGGTCTCAAAGAGATGGGAACACCAGACCATATTACTTGTCTCCTGAAAACCTGTATGCAAGTCAAGAAGCAACAGGTAGAACCTGATACAGAACTACAGACTGGCTTAAAATTGGGAAAGGAGGATAATTAGGTTGTACATTGTCACCCTGCTTATTTAACTTATATGCAGAATACATCAGGCAAAATGCCAGGCTGGATGAACCACAAGTTGGAATCAAGATTGCCAGGAGAAATAAATATCAACAACCTTAGATAAGGAGATGATACCATTTTAATGGCAGGAAGTGAAGAAGAGGAACTAAAGAGGCAGGAAGAACTAAAGAGCCTCTTGATGAGTGTGAAAGAGAAGAGTGAAAAAGCTGGCTTAAAACTCAGCATTTAAAAAACTAAGATCATGGCATCCAGTCTCATCACTTCTAGGCAAATAGAAGGGGGAAAAGTGGAAGCAGTGACAGATTTTATTTTCTTGGGCTCCAAAATCACTGCAGACAGACTGCAGTCATGAAATTAAAAGACGCTTGCTCCTTGGAAGGGAAACCATGACTAACTTTGACAGCGTATTAAAAAAGCAGAGACATCACTTAGCCAACAAAGATCCATATTGTCATAGTTATGGTTTTTGCAGTAGTCATGTACAAATGGAGAGTTGGACCACGAAGAAACCTGAGGGCCAAGGAATTGATGCTTTCAAATTGTGGTTCTGGATAAGACTCTTGAGAGTCTCTTGGACAGCAAGGAGATCAAACAAGTCAATTCTAAAGGAAATCAACCCTGAATACTCATGGGAAGGACTGATGGTAAAGTTGAAACTCTGATACCTTGGCCACCTGAAGAGAAGAGCCAAATCTTTGGAAAAGACCCTGATGCTGGGAAAGATAGAAGGTAAAAGGAAAAGGTGGAGACAGAGGATGAGATGATTAGATAGCATCACTGAGCCAATGGACAGGATCTTGAGCAAACTCCGGGAGATAGCGAAGGACAGGGATGCCCAGCACACTGCAGTACATATGGTCACAAAGAGTCAGAAACGACTTAGAGACTGAACAACAGGAACGGATATGAGATGCAGGAACTGAGATCACAAAATCAGTTCTTGAAAATAATCTCTCTAAAGACCCATTCCACTAGCTTCTCTGGAGCACAAAGGGCCTCATTCTCCTCCCTGTGTGTCGAAGGTCAACAGCTGTAGCAGCCCGGGAGTCAGTCTCTGGAGAGGCAGATGGCAGATGCCCTCAGCAAGTGCCGATTCTAGCTGACACACTCGTGTGTAAACTCTCTTACCGCTCACTTTCTGCACAACCTCTTGTTCTCCCTGAGTTAACACTTGCCTTTGTGCTTGCTGATTACGTTCTATGAAGCTCTCAGGAATTCAGCTCTAATGACTCCCCTGTTTGCATGACTCTTTCAAGAAGCGTGGATACTTTGGATACTCCATCACTTTTTCCTTTTTTGGAAATGTCGTCCTGGACCCTGCTGACGTGCTCCCACCTGGTCTGGATTCTTCTGCATCTGGAGCAAGCCATCCTCCTAGGATCTCCCTCCACCACCATCTGGGCAGCACTTTAAAGTGCTGTGGATACTGCATAGCACAGGGAACTCTACCCAGCACTCTCAACAATCATCATCTCAACAATCATCACTGGATTGTACAGCAGGAAGTGACACAGCATTGTAAATCAATTACACTCCAATGAAAACAAAACAAACAAACAAGTAAGCAAGCAGATGTCTACCCTGGATGGCATTTATTAGTCACTTGTTCTTTCAGCCAAACCCGAGTGCCTGCATTGTCCCAGGTCAAGTTCCAGTTCCAGATCTTTGCTCTAACAATTGAAATTTGACATTCTTGTCCATCCCTTTCTCCCCCTCACCTGATGAGGAGCATTTCCACATTAGGAGAATTCCACACTGAAAGAGTCTTGGTAGGAGGCACAGACCACCTTCCTCCATTAAAGAAGAAAACCCACTTTCCCACATATTCTTGCCAGAGCACACAGATTGATGCTGAGGTGACCACATGTCAGACTCTACTCAGGATGTTGTGACACAGAGAAGCTGGAACTATGCAGGATGCATCTGACAAGGGTGTCAAGAGTGGGAGTCACACCACCTCCAGTTGTCAGGAGCCTCAGTGATGGCCGTCCTCAGCGCGGGGTCCATGCCCAGCACAAGGGGCTCACTGTGTGAGGAGTGACGGTGTGCCCCAGCAGGGCCGAAACTTCCTTTGTGGGACCTGGCCTGGAGTGGACACTGTGGATCCTGTCCCCGTGGAGCCATATATATATAGTACTGTATGTCTAACTTTATTTGGATCCCATTGTTAGCTCCAAGAATAAGTGAGGAGAACTCAACCTGGAGAATAGTTTCAGAAAGCAAGGATTTCATTACGCTGAACTGTGAACCACTGCCTAAGTCTTCAGGTGGAGTAAGAACTACATTATTTCTCAACATCACACCTCATAATTGACAATATGAATTGTCAATATAAATTTCCTTTTCTTTCTGAAGGAAAAAAACGCTTTTAAATGTGGATTTAAGACCCCTCTCTGGCCACTCGATGTCATATACCTCAGTGGTTCCCAAATTGGCTGATCATTGAATTGCTTGTGGGGCTTCTTATGAAATGCTCAGCCTCTCCCCAGAACCACCTTCTCAGAGTATTAGGACTAGACCAAGGATTGCTTCTTTAACAACCTCTGTGTGTGAGGCTGATACACAGCATGTGGGAATCCTGGTCTACGTATGTTCCTGCTACTAAAAGTGTGATCTGAAGACCAGCAGCATCAGCACCAACCTTATTACAAATGCAGATTCTCAGGCTCTACTCCCGACTGTCTAGATTTAATAAGGGTCCAGGGGAGCACCGTCATCCCCACCCTGGACACCGCACTAATCCTACAGGCTCCTCCACTGCATCACTCACCCTTCACCTCCTGATTCTGCTCAGCAGTTAGACTGATGCTTCTAACGAGCAGTCACACTAGGTCATCTTCTAGTCAAACCATCTTATGAGTCCACATCTTTCACAGACATAAGACACCTTCTAATATGCTGGAGGCCCACATGATCTGGCCAGACACCTCATCTCATCTCAATTCCTCGCTCCTCCAGCCACACCTGCCTCCTGGCTCTTCCTTGAACACACACACTCTCCTGCCCTCCTGCATTTGCACTGGAGGCTCCTCTGCCTGGAGAGAACTCCCCCCAGACATGCTTGTGGACATTCTTTCATGTCCTTCACATCTTTACTCAAAGATCATCTCCTCAACGAGGGCTACACTGACCACCTTAGTAAAACAGCCACATTCCCTGTACCCACACACTTATTCTCTGGGTCACCTTCCTCAGAGCATTTGCCAATCTCTAGGCAGACACTTCCCTCACTTATTAGGCTCACTCTGCCCCCCTCACCAGAACACACCCCGAGGCCAACAAAGGGTGTCTGCTGTTAGTTCACTGAATTTTCACTGATGCAAAAATAGAGCATCCTCTATCTGGCACACAACAAATACCAGATGAAGGAACGATCAGTGTAGACGCCTCTGTATTCTATCTTTATTAATGTGGACTCAGGCCACTTGCTCTCTCGCGGTAGCTACAGCACATCATTCACTCACACTGACATCAGTGCTGCCTGTGCTTTCCCCACAACAGCTGATCAGCCCTCCCTCCCACACCCACCAGTCTGCACTCTACACATAATGATATTTTCTCTTCAGAAAAGATCCCAGGGGCACAGGTCGCATATTCTTCCTGCTGTGACTATTAGGCAGCACTTTTTAATTCCAGAAGTTTGTTCTGGAAGAGGTCAGCAGTCTCGCCACCTCTTCATGTTACACTAATAGGAGCACAGA
Source organism: Bos indicus (assembly GCF_029378745.1). NCBI lineage: Eukaryota > Metazoa > Chordata > Mammalia > Artiodactyla > Bovidae > Bos > Bos indicus. Next base: position 28,292,624 of record NC_091782.1, on the reverse strand, counting down.
CACCTTCAGATGCAGCTGCAGAAAGAGGGGTCTGGGGATCTGACGTCGCAAAGTGGGACCAAGCATCACTCAGTCCCCACAAGGCAGCTGTCTCACACTGTGAGAGAAAAGAATCAGGAAGCAGTTCAGTCAGTCATGTAAGGGCTGACATTCTCCACAGCCCCCCACACGCTCACATGTCCCACTCAGAGACCCCCGCCATCCAGTGTGTCCCCTCTGCCCTAACCCCTCTCCCAATCTAGACGCCCCAGGGTCTCACCTTTAGGAACCATGAGAGACACATCAGAGCCCTGGGCCCTGTCACTGCCTGGGGAGAACAAGACCAGAGTGTGGTCAGAACCCACAGGAGAGAAACTGGAGAAGGCACTTTGAGGAGGGTGAGTCCCGCATGGCCTCCTGTCTGCACCCGCACAAGGGTCTCAGGATTCACACCCTCCGTACTTACTTGCAGCCTGGGTGTAGCCCCTTCCTGTTTGACCTGTGAGAAGAAAGTATCACGTGAGCGACCAGGGAGACGCCTGAGTCATGAGATCCTAGAACTCCCTAGTCCTGGACAACAAAGAACTTTTCAGAACCTTTTTAAAAATCCAGGACAGTCTCAGGAACATGAAGGAAGGAGACATGGGGGGACTGGACTAGCTGCCCTCCTGGAGGTCTGTCCTCAGCAGGGACATTCCCTCCTGACCTTCAAATGCTGAGAAACAGGCCCCCAACTGGAATTATGAAGATGAAAAATGTGTCTTTCATTTTCACATGTACTTTACAAAAGGGTCAGTCTTAGCATCAGCTCAGATTCCACAAGTGTGTGGAGGGTACTTTCCAGTAACAAGGCAGGCAAACTTCCACCTGGGCCAGAATCTTGCCCAGTGAGACAAAAAAAAAAAAAAAACAGATCCCTCCCTCCTTTCCCTACCTGAGTGCTTCTTCCTCCAAATCACAGCTCCAGTCACCACAGCTCCAATGACCATGAGGAGAACCAGGCCAACAATGATGCCCATGATGGGGATGGAGGGCTGAGGAGGTTCTGTGGAAGAAAGGGAAGGGGCCCAGACTTTAGGCTTCAGTCCTGACCTTGTTGATCATGTCCAGAAGGGCTCCTGCTTTATCTGAGAGGAAGCTCCATTCCGACCCCCTCCTTACCCCATCTCAGGGTGAGGGGTTTCTGTAGCCCCTCATGCTGCACACAGCACGTGTATCTCTGCTCTTCTCCAGAAGGCACCACCAGGGCCGCCCACTTCTGGAAGGTTCCATCCCCTGAAGGCCTGGTCTCCACAAACTCCATGTCCTGAGTCAGGTCTTCCCCGTCTCGCTGCCAGGTCAGTGTGATCTCCTTAGGGTAGAAGCCCAGGGCCCAGCACCTCAGGGTGACCTCACGGTCAGAGATGGGGTGATGGGCCACATGTGTCTTTGGAGGGTCTGAAGAGGAAGAATCAGAAAATTCACACTCCATGGGCCACTGAAGCAGTACCACGTGACCATGCTGAGAATGGACGAGATAATGGGTTTGAAAAGAAGCAGCACAAATGCCAGACACCAGCCTGGACTCCAGGGTCTGGGAAAACTCTTAGTTATTGAAAAATTCTAGAGTCAAGGTGAGTGCCATGGTAGGGGATTCCATGTAAGGGGAAAATACAGAGTAATGGTCCTGATTTGGGTGGAGGCTGAATGTCTCAGAAAAGTTGGAGTCTGGCCTCCTAAGATGGTCTCAGGGTGAGAACAGGCCTTGAGAGAGAAACTCAAGATTCACAAGATGGCAGTCAGGGTCAAAGGGCACCGCTGACCAGTTATTTCGGGGATGGTTTTCTGCTTCTCCAAATACACTGACTGCTTTAACTGTCCTTCAGAGAAATGGGGCCACTGGTGTATCACTGTCTTGTACAGAATATGAAAGCCTGGGGGGATTCCCCCTCTCCACATAAGAAGTTGGAGCGGTGTTTCCAGAAGGAGCCCATTTTCCTCTCCTCGTGGAAAGCCGGCTCCAGCCTGAGACGAGATCAGGGAGGCCCGGTGCCCCTCATACCTGCGCGCAGCAACGTGTCCTTTCCTGTCTCCAGGTGTCTAAGGAGCCACTGCACGCACTTGACCTCCAGGTAGTTCCGTTGGAACTCTGCCTCCCCGGAGGTTTCCCACTTGCGCTTGGTGATCTGAGCCACCGTGTTCGCCGCGGTCCAGGAGCGCAGGTCTTCGTTCAGGGCGAGGTAATCCGCACCGTCATAGGCGTTCTGCCAGATCCCGCGGAGGAGGCGCCCCTCCGGCCCCACGTCGCAGCCAAGCACCCACTGGAGGGTGTGAGACCCTGACCCGCCCCGACCACCCGCGGTGATTAAACTCAAACTGAAAATGAAACCGGGTCAAGTCCCCGCCCCCCACTTCCCCAGGCTCCTTCCTCGGACCCAGAGATTCGGGGCGACCCCAGCCAGTCCCTGGGGATGGGGGTCGTGACTTGGACCCGGGCCCATCTCGCTCACCGGCCTCGCTCTGGTTGTAGAAACCGCGTATGGTGTTCAAGCCCGTTCGCAATCTCTGTTGAGCTTTCTTGGCATCTCTTGTCATCGCTTCCCAATATTCCGGCCCCTCCTGCTCCATCCAAGGCGCCCGCGGCTCCATTCTCGGATTCGGGGCGTCGCTGTCGAACCGCGCGAACTGTGTGTCGTCCACGTAGCCGACGGCAAAGAAACGCGGCTCCCCGAGGCCGGGCCGGGACACGCACGTGCAGAAATAGCTCAGGGAGTGGGAGCCTGGGGACGGGGAGGGGTGAGACCCGGCCCGATGTTCCTCCTGGAGCGGGTCCCGGGTCAGAGGTGATGGGGCCGGGAGTGGGGAGGGGGCTGAGGGGCACGTGAGACCGAAAAGGTCGGAGAAGGACCGGGACTTCTTAGGGGAGAGAAAAGGGGGCGGGAAGCAGGGGAGGGACGGGACGGGACCAGGTGAGAGAGGACGGGCCTGGGCGAGGGCGGCGGCGTGGCTCCTTCCCTGGGGGTTCTGCCCATCCCACTCCCCCCGGCCCCCTGGCGGTCCCCTCGCCCTTTCCCGCAGAGGCCGTTCCCTCCCGACTCCGCACTCACCTGCCCAGGTCTCGGTCAGGACCAGGACCTCCGAGAGCAGCAGGAGGAGGGTTCGCGGCCCCATGACCCGTATCCTCCGGGTCTGGGGAGAAACCGAGTCCCGGCGGAGGAGGTGTGGGTACCGTTGGAGATCATAACCTGGAGTCGCGGGGCCGCTGATTGGCTTCTAGAAACCAGACACCCAATGGAAGTGAGAACTAGGGCCGCGAAACGAGTGTCTGGCCGGAAAGGCACAACACAGTTCGCTAAAAGAAAGTGAAACTCGAGGAGACTAGGGATTCCCCAACACAGTCCCGCCCCAAACAAGGCCCTTGACTCTGGGACGCTGAGGCCTTGAGAACCGCATCCGGTACCTGGGACTGCCCTGATCTCTCCTCTCGTGCACCGAGAACTCGGCAATCACACTCTCCCGAGTCCTCGCCCAGCGACTCTGTAGTCAGATATTTTCAGAACATTTTGGTCAGGATATTTATACAGTCCTACAAATTAGTGAGGACCCCTAGGATAATTTTGTTTATGTAGTTACTTCTGTCGATATTTTCCGTAGTAGAAATAACAGTTTAAACATTTTAAACTAATTTATTTAGAATAATGTTAATAACCCATGATTTTTACATGAAAAATAACTATTTCTCCAAATAAACTCTGTAGTGGGAACAGTGGAAGTTTTTTCATTATTATATTTTTGCAAGTCTTTTCCTTGTCTCTCTCACTGGATTTTATATTTGTTTTGCGTTGAATCCGTTATTTTGATTGAAAATCTATGGAAATAAAAAGGACCATATATATGTAGGAGTAATATTTTTAATAACCTTTCCTGTTATTTATGGATGTTTATCTTTGATACAAAGCTAAAACTATGCAAGTGATAGTTTCTTAAAGGTTATTTTTTCAGTGGACCTGAAACAATATCACTATTTCCTATTCTGTTATATTAACATCCATAAGCCTATTTTGCAGAGTGGATGTCACTTGTACTAATGTAAGATTTTTTAAAAGTAATTCATTGTTTCACTAAGTTTTATAGCTCTTCCAGTGTCATTCCTTCTTTCAAATAAAAATTGCATTCCATGAAAAAGAGAGTAGTTCAACTCATACAAATGATTTTCCTTGGGACATAGGACTGTGGAATGTAGCAGAAGTGCTTGATGTATACTTCCCATGTCATCAGAGAAGATAGTTCTTTTTAAGAAAAATAACTATTTGCTAGCATTTTGAGATACGACCATAAGCCTATTATTTTCCTAAAAGAAGCAGCTCATTTTGACAGTAGGGAAAACAACAGAGCAATATTTGTGCAAGGCATATATTAAGATTAGAACACCATTTTCTGAATTTTGCTTAAGCATGAAAAACTTGAAAGGCCGATATTCACACCAGTTTTTTTTTTTTTAAGCATTGATAGTTTTTGATACTTTGAAATAGCAAACCAGGGAAACAGGAGAGCAACCTGTATTAAGTATTAGCAGTCAATAAAGTCTCAAGTGATGGTAAGACACTAGATACCAGGTAATCCAGAAAGATTGTTCTGAGGGAAAGAATTGCAACTGCAACATTTCTGAAGGAAGCATTAAAAATGGTTACAGCATATATGTCATTAAAATGTTATATCTCAAAATGAGAAAGCTGACATTCAGTTGACACAAAATAATTCTAGAAAAGAATGGAAGATTCATCAATATTAAATCTCATTAATAACATTAATGAGAAGATTATTGAGAAGAAGTGTCAAGAATATACTGAAGAACTCTACAAAACAGATCTTAAAGACCCATATAACCACGATGGACTATGGACGGAGGTTCATGTCATTGTACAGGAGACAGGGATCAAGACCATCCACATGGAAAAGAAATGTAAAAAAGCAAAATGCCTGTCTGGGGAGGCCTTACAAATAGCTGTGAAAAGAAGAGAAGTGAAATGCAAAGGAGAAAAGGAAAGATATAAGATATAAGACATGCAAATAAACACAGCAATGATACATCCTCACACACCTAGTAGAGTAGCTAGAATCCAAGAACCGGTGATGCCAAGTGCTGACCAGGACACGGAGCAGCAGAAACCCTGGCTCAATGGGGCAGGAATAGGAAGCAGCACAGTCGCTAGAAATGAGAATCAGCAGTTTCTTATGAAGCTACACAGAGACTCTCCATCGCATCTGCTCATCAGTCTAGTACTTCTCCATCTCATTGGAAAACTTATATTTGCACAAACCCCTGCACACCAGAGTTTATATCAGAGTGCCCCTTAAGTGTGGACTGCACATGGTACCTTCCTTCCAAAGACTACAGTGTGGACAGTGAGGAAGTAAAATAGAACTTCACAAGGAGAAACCGAGGAAATATATCTTAGGTGGGTGCTGAAGTGAATTTATTAGTGATATTCCAGTGGACAGTATAAATAAACCCTTGATGTATGGAGAATGTCACTTCATCTCTGTGGTCTTCTTTGCAAAAACCCAACTCAACTAGAGAGACATTCCACACTATCCCTGAGCAATTCTCAAAAACATCCAGGTCATCAAAGAAAAAGAGAAGTCTGAGAGACTGTCATGGCCAGAGGAGCCTGAAGGAGACATGATTCAGTTTCAGTTCAGTTCAGTCGCTCATTTGTATCCGACTCTTTGTGACCCCATGAATCGCAGCACGCCAGGCCTCCCTGTCCATCATCAACTCCCGGAGTTCACTCAGACTCACGTCCATCGAGTCAGTGATGCCATCCAGACATGACTAGAACCTAATTTATATCATTTGTCTTTGATACGATCTTGGGTCAGCAAAAAGAAAATCACACCAGGCAAGAAGGGCTTCCAGGGCCCAGCCTCCATCCTCAGCCTCCCGCTCTCTCCCACCTCGGTTCCCTCCAGCCACCAGAGCAAACAAGGCTTGAGCATCCAGTACATGCCAGGCACTGTCCTGAGCACTTCCCATATCAACTCAACCAGCCCTCACCACATCCCTAAAACGTCAGCCGTTTTGCAGATGCAGATGAGCACAGAGGGAAAATAACTTGTCTGGAGTAACACAGCTAAGAGGGTGGGGAAGGACATTCTGGGCTCCAGACTGCCCAGGTGGAGCGCCCACTCTCCAGTCTCCAGGGACTTGGTCCATCCTGTGACACCACCACACCGTCCAATATACACACATGACTCCTTATCAGCGGTTTCCCTCTATACAGACCACAGCTGCCCCGTCAACTCCTCTTCATCCTTAAGGCTGATTTCAAACATCCCCTCCTCAGGAAGGAGGTCCTGAGCTGCTCCCAGACTACAGTGGCGCCCTTGCTCCCTATTCCGAATGTCTATTTTCCAGCTGGACTATTTAGCATAGAAACACACAGGGCAAGTTCTTGGGCTACCCTTGTGGCTCAGCTGGTAAAGATTCTGCCTGCAATGAGGGAGACCTGGGTTGGATCCCTGGGTTGGGAAGATCCCCTAGAGAAGGGAAAGGCTGCTGCTGCTGCTGCTAAATCACTTCAGTCGTGTCCGACTCTGTGCCACGACTCAGCGGCTTTTGCTTTCACCTAATGTATCCCCACGGCCTGGCAGAAAGCACGTGCTAAATAAATATCACTTCAGTTAAAGAATTAATAAACTTCCTCAAAGCGTCATTGGGATTCCCAGGTGTCCCTAGTGATAAAGAACTCACCGGCCAATGCAGGAGGCGTTAAAGACGCGGGTTCAATCCCTGGGTTGGGAAGATCCCCTGGAGGAGGGCAAGGCAACCCACTCCAGTATTCTCACCTGGAGAATCCCATGGAGAGAGGAGCCTGGCAGGCTACAGTCTATGGAGTTGCAAAGAGTAGGACACGATTGTGCGACTTAGCACGCACGCACATAAAGCGTCATTAGGGAGAACTTCATGTTTATACTATTGGTTGGCTGAAATATTTGGACCAACTTTCCCACTGATAATAGCTGTTTTTGTTTTTTCGTTTTGCCTGATGAGATATAATTTGCTAAAGAATAGACTCTTCAAATATTGAAGAGTGTTATGTGAAGGCTTAAAAATTCTGTCTGACAACAGAATTCAAAAATTGGTCATTTCTGTAGAAGCATCAAAGAGACAGAATTGGGTTCATTGTAAGGTTTTGTTTTTATTAACAATTACGATTACACAGGAATCAGCTTCTTTAGTAGCAGCTGAATTGTCCATCACTAAAGCAGTTCAACTGTTCCCTCTGGATGTTGTATAGAGAAGGGTGATGTTGTGAGAAGATCAACCGCATGGTCTCTGAAGCCTTCTTCCTCTCTGAAGTTGCCATAGCAATGGAACACTGGGCTGGTTGTCTCAGGACCTGGCTTCCACCAGCTGTGTGATCCTGGGCTGGGCACTTCTGAGTCTCATTCCAAACACTTGATACTTAAGCTGTGATTATATCTGACTGACTTCAGAGTAATAAATGGAATAAATTGGATAGTACATGTACATTTTTGTTTTCTTTTGTTTTGTGTTTTTGCATCATAACAGCCAAAATCAGCTCTTTTCCTTCTTTCATTTTTTTCTGATTGTACACCACATACCAACAACAATAGCAAATAAATATTTAAATGGAAAAAAATTCACCCACAGTCTAACTACCTAATATGATAACAGTACCTTCTCCATTCTCTTCCAGTGTGACTATGAATTTATTTATTCTTAGTAATCTATTGTAAGTTCTTTAAAAAAATTTTTTTTTCTTTTTTATTTTTTTCACCATGCCCTGAAGCTTGTGGGATCCAGGTTCCCCCCACCCCGACTGATCTCTAGTTCTGCAACCCTGCATTGGAAGTGCAGTCTTAACCACTGAACCTTCATGAACCTATTGTAAGTTCATGAATTTACAGAAGTCATAACACTGCACAACTATTCTTTCCACAAATATAGCAGCACACTAACAATAAGAACAAAGGCAAAGCCAAACACACAGGCCTTTTAAATGTTGTGCAATATGAGGGTGATGATAAACTCACGATTTTCCTAAATCTAGAGGGAAGAGAGTCAGGCCAGCCACACTATTGTCCAGACCACCCTGGACTCTGTCTGTAACATCACTCCTTCCCTGAGTCTCCTGCCTGCTTGCCAGCCCTGCACCTTTGGACGCACGAGACCCCCAGGCTCATGAGCCAAGTTTTAAAATCAATCTCTCTCTCTCTTTCACACACACAACACAATATTTCTCACACACTGGGAAGGGATCATTACTCATAAATAGTTGTGTTTACTTTCGATCCACTGGTTCTGAGCTCAGGATCAAGCTCTGCAGTATTTCTGCACGGCTGTGTCTGAACCAGGTCCAGGAGTCCCTACGCTTACTGCCTCTGGTTTGTGGATGGACACTTTCATCAGGAACTTTCATCCTCCAGAACTGCTAGGCGGGGAGGGCAGAGTCTTGCGTGGTTGATGGAGAAGCCAAACTTCTTTGTCGATGAGACCAAGCTCTTGACGAGTCAGGTGAGGATTTCCCATAAATCTGAGAAACCTGCAGTGATATCACAGCCAAACCTGGAGACTGGTCTGAACAAAGAGCACCCATTGATGAAAGCAGGCAGGAGCCCGGGAGAAAGAGGGGGAGCGGTGCTCTCCACCTCTCCCCAGTCCTCAGGAGCGAGAGGCCCTCTGGATGGGCTTCCCGTAGCATCAGGTGAGGCAGGTGAGGGAACACAAGTCATCGCCTGAGAATGAAGGCTGGGGTCTGGGTGCTATTAATTAATTATTAATTCAGCAATCTTACTGCTCAAGGATGCATGCTTAGCAAATAATCTGGGGGCTCTGGATATGGGAAACCAGATTATAACCTCGTGTTGGTCATTAGAGGGCTGACAATGACTGTGTGGATGATACTCCCCTACTTCTGGGAACTCCTGAGGGACAGTCTGATGCATGTGCAGAGATGTCCCAGACCAGAACCTCCTTCAAGGCTACAAGTGAAGCAGAGGAATAGTTCCTAAAGTTCATAGGCCAGACACCCCAGCAGTTAGAGAGAGTTTAATGAATGAGGTGAAACTTTGGATAGAACTTCACCCATGTGGATGATTAGGATAATCATAAAAGACAAAAAGGAAAAGACAATAAAGACATTGCAAGCAGTTGGGAGTTAGTGTGCAGCAAGGTGTGGGGTGCAATCAGGCACAGTGGGTTCAGGGAAGACGTTGTAGTTTAAATAATTTCTCGTTAAAGTCACTTGAGGGGTCAGCTGTGTTGAAACAGTGTGTGGAAGGCCTTGAAACCAAGTGAAGACATAAACCAGAGGTCCAATCAAAGCTAAATGGTGAGGCTGCTCAGCTCTTATCTGTTGAGCCTTACAGGAGCAAGAATTCAACCAAGGTTTCTCTAGTGGTCACATCCAGTTACCTGCACAGACCCACCTTCTAAGGGCTCACAGTGTGAGAGGTGGGGGACATGCAGTGATGCTGGGAGTGTGTCAGAGCTGGTCTAGGATCTGGAGCTGGAGACTCTGGAGCCCAGGCAGGGTGTGTTGAATCCAGGCTGGGGCAACCCCAGAGTTACTTTGTATTTGATTCTGAAATTCATTCAGGAATTTTCTCAGCACCAGGTTGGTGCTTGTTAGTGCCGAGCTGTTGTATCTCAGCACCTGGAGGACGAGTGTACTGAGCGGGGTGTCCTCCTCCGTGAATGCTGTGCCCTGTGACTCTCTGCTCAGGATCGTGTGCTCAGAATACCAGACCGTTGGCTCAGAAGAGACCTGCAGGGTCGTAATCTAAATCTAATCTAAATGTAAATCTTCCGTTTAGGGGAAATAAACAGAACTGTGGGAGTTGAATAACTTGCCCAGTTAACACAGTTCACGCAAAGTCCAGGTCTGAAAGTCTCCATCCAGGGCTTTTTCAAAACAGTCTGTACCCAAGTGTAGACCACTCCTCATTGCAGAGCTGACAGCAAGTAAAAGAAATCAGAATCAGGGAACCATATTAGTTTGTCCTAAAACTCAGCAGTGGCCACAGCACTGGAAAAGTTCCGTTCCATTCCAATCCAAAGAAGGGCAATGCCAAAGAACCTTCAAACTACCACACAGTTGCACTCATCTCACATGCTAGCAAAGTCATGCTCAAAATCTCCAAGCCAGGCTTAAACAGTATGTGAACCGTGGATTTCTAGATGTTCAAGCTGGGTTTAGAAAAGGCAGAGAAACCAGAGATCAAATTGCCAACATCTGTTGAATCATAGAAAAAGCAAGATAATTCTTGCTTCTGCTTCCTTTGATTACACCAAAGTTTTTGATGTGGAGCACAACACACTGTACAAAACTGTTCAAGAGATGGGAATACCAGACCACCTGACCTGTCTCTTGAGAAATCTGTATGCAGGTCAAGAAGCAACAGTTAGAACTGGACATGGAAAAAGAGACGGGTTTCAAATTGGGAAAGGAGTACATCAAGCCTGTATGTTATCATCCTGCTTAGTTAATTAATATTCAGAGCACATTATGTGAAATGCCAGGCTGGATGAAGCACAAGCCGGAATCAAGACTGCCAGGAGAAATATCAATAACCTCAGATACGCAAATGACATTACCCTTATAGCAGAAAGGGAAGAGAAACAAAAAAGCCTCTTGATGAAAGTGAAAGAGGAGAGTGAAGAAGCTGGCTTAAACCTCAACATTCCAAAAACTAAGATCATGGCATCCGGGTCCCATCTCTTCATGGCAAATAGATGGGGAAACAATGGAAACAGTGGAAAGCTTTACTTTGGGGGGCTACAAAATCACTGCACATGGTGACTGCAGCCATGAAATTAACTGCTCCTTGGAAGAAAAGCTATGACCAACCTAGACAGCATATTCAAAAGCAGAGATATTGCTTTGCCAACAGAGGTCCCTCTAGTCAAAGCTATGGTTTTTCCAGTAGTCAAGTACGAATGTGAGAGTTGGACTCCAAAGAAAGCTGAGCGCTGAAGAATTGATGCTTTTGAACTGTGGTGTTGGAGAAGACTCTTGAGAGTCCCTTGGACTGCAAGGAGATCCAACCAGTCCATCTTAAAGGAGATCAGTCCTGGGTGTTCATTGGAAGGACTGATGCTGAAGCTGAAACTCCAATACTTTGGCCACCTCTTGCGAAGAGTTGACTCATTGGAAAAGACTCTGATGCTGGGAGGGATTGGGGGCAGGAAGAGAAGGGGACGACAGAGGATGAGGTGGTTGGATGGCATCACCGACTCGATGGACATGGGTTTGGGTAGACTCTGGGAGTTGGTGATGGACAGGGAGGCCTGGCGTCCTGCAACTCATGGGTTCGCAAAGAGTCGGACACGACTGAGCGACTGAAGTGAAGTGAACGGAAGGTTTACTAATGTCTCAAAATTATATCATTCTCTGATAATCATTTCATAATGTACGTAAGTCAAATCAGTATGCTCTACATCTTAAATGTGTACAGTTCTACTGTATGTCAATTATATCTCAATAAAACTGGAAGAAAAATAGATTAAGGTATGAAAATAGATATATTATTCCTTGAATTATTATTCCCATTTTTATTGAGTATGTTGTTTTTCTTTTAGTTGCATTTTCTTTCTTTACATATCTGTCTTTCATTCACTAAAAGGTAAAATAAGGGCACGATTAATCAACATATGAAAGTTGTTTGGTCAAGGAAATTGGCTATTTTTATTCTTTTGGTCTAGCTGTGTGACTTGTGGCATCTTAGTTCCCACACCAGAGACCCTAACCAGCCCACAGCAGTGAAAGCGCCAAGTCTTAACCACTGGTGAAAGTGTAAGTGATTTCGCTCATTTGTGTCCGACTCTTTGTGACCCCAAGGACTGTAGCCTGCCAGGCTCCACTGTCCCTAGAATTCTCCAGGTGAGAATACCAGTGTGGGTAGTCATACCCGACCCAACTATCAGACGTGAGTCTCCTGCATTGTAGGCAGATTATTTACCATCTGAGCCACCAGTGAAGCCCCTTAACCACTGGACTGCCAGGCAATTCCCACTTTAAAACATTGTTATTATTTTTTTATAGTATTTGACAAATTTTTGATTTAAGCAGAAAAGCCCAATCTAGGAGTTTCCCAGGTGGCTCTGTGATAAAGAATCCTCCTGCCAATGTAGGAGACCCCAGTTCAATCCCTGGGTTAGGCAGATCCCCTGGAGGAGGAAATGGCAACCCAATCCAGAATTCTTGCCTGGGTTCCCACAGACAGAGGAGCCTGGCAGCCTGGCAGCCTCATAAAGAGTGGGACATGACTGAGCATGCTCGCCGAGCTTACAAAGCATTCTTTTGGTGGTTGGACCAACACTTGTAGTTTCAGCAATCTCAGATCGCCCTCTAGCGTCCATGTCAAAGTCTCAAAAGTTAGATAAATAACTTTGGTGTTTCTCTTGTGTGCTTAGTCGCTCAGTCATGTCCAACTCTTTGTGGCCCATGGACTGTATGCAGCCTGCCAGGCTCCTCAGTTCAAGGGGGATTCTCCAGGCAAGAATACTGCAGTGGGTTTCCATGTCCTTCTTCAGGGGATCTTCCCAACCCAGGGATCAAACCTAGGTCTCCTGCATTGCAGGCAGATTCTTTACTGTCCGAGCCATCAGGGAAGCCCACAAGGATGTGGGCTCGATCAGGATTTGAAGCCAGGACCTCTCACACCCGAAGCGAGAGTCACACTCCTAGACCAACGTGACTCTCTGGTGTTTCTCCTAGGACACCTGACTGAAGCCATTTGCCAACACTTTCAGGGCCCTCGTTATTAGCCCATTCTGTTAACCTGTAAGTTTGTCCATGTCTGTCACCTTATGTTCCCCTGTCTGGATCAGAAAGATCCAGACAGAGCTCCTCTGTCATCAGAGGCCCAAACATTTGAGGTAGAGTAAGAGGAAGGCCTGGAAGTCAGCGTCCTGAGGGGTGAGGAAGGACCTGAGGGCGCAGGAGCCAGTCTGTGGAGCTGCAGCAGCCCCAGGTGCTGAGTGTCGAGCTCTGCTTCCCAGGCACCCTCTCCTACCTTCACATCTGGTCCCTTCCTGGCTGTTTGCAGCTCCTGTGACCCCAAGGCAATCAAACACTGGGTCACTGGGGTAGGCGTGCGGTGCCAGGGTGGGTCAGGTGTAGTCTGGTTTATTCCATACCTCATAGCTCCCTTCTGATATTAGAAACCAAACTAGACTCATAAACCCTTGCTCTTCTTGCCAGAAAGTGGTTCTAATATAGTTCTCAAAGTGCAGCCCCAAAACAGGCTACACTGGCATCAGCTGGGATGGTTTCCAGGACCTATCCCAGACCTACTGATGAGAACTCCAGGGGTGAGGGCCCAGGGCTATGCATTTTAACAATCCCTCCAGGGGAAATTTCCTGTTCAAATCCAGCCCCGCCCTGCCCACTCCTCATCTCAGTATTTAGTAACTGTGATTCCTGAGCAGTCAGATGTTGGGGGCATACTTTCTCGCCAGGAAAGAAACTGGCAAAGCTCCCCAGTCAGCTTAGTCTGAGTCCTGTCCTGGCCTAGGCAAAGGAATGCATGTCCTGGATTATGAGGCGTGTTCATTTGTCCTGGGTGTCCATTGGGTTCCTACTTATACTCAAAATGCAGCTCATATGCTGTCTCTTTTATAAGGTTTTTGTAACTCCTTGCTCAAAGCTGCCAGTCTACATATATGTCCACAAGGCACCTGTGCAGGTTGCACTTACCATTTGTGTTAAAACTTCCTTACCCATGTTAGGCTGAGCAAGACTGAGCCAACCTTGAGTGCCAGGAGAGTGAGGTTCCATCAGCCCCAGTTCCTTCTAAAAGCAGCGGCCAACATATAGTAGATATTTAGTACATGTTTGCCAAATGAATGGTCTATAATTGAGAAGGAATTGAAACTCGAAACTATAAGCCCAGAATGGCTGGCAGGTTTTCCAAGTCCTTTTGTTGGAACCCAGAGCTCACTGGCCTTTGCTTTTGGAATCTTCTTACCTGTCTTCTCTCATCAGGCATTTCCATCCCTTCCCAAAATCCATCTAGAATAAAATATCAACTTTCAGGACTGCCTTCCAGATCAGCCAAGTCCAAATGCCCAAAT